>NW_023412724.1:102477-118328 GCF_903995425.1 Onychomys torridus
TTGGAACCACTCAACTGTGTTTATAATATTCTGCTTTTGCTATACCCATTTCAAGAAGAGTGACATTTTAGAACAATTCTTTTCTGTTTGGTTGGTTTTGGTTTTTTCGAGACAGGGTTTCTCTTGTATAGTCCTGGCTGTCCTGGATCTCACTCTGTAGACCAGGCTGGCCTTGAACTCACAGAGATCCACCTGCCTCTGCTTTCTGAGTGCTGGGATCAAAGGCATGTACCACCACTCTGGCTTAGAACAGTTCCCTCAGATTTCTTTATTTTATTTTATGTGTGTGAGTGTATTGCCTGCAAGTGTGTCTGTGCACCAAGTGTGCCCAATGCTCATGCTGTTCCAAGAGGGCATCAGATCCCCTGGGATTGGAGTTGCAGACAGTTGTGAGCCACCAAGTGAGTGCTGGGACTTGAATGTTGGTCTTCTGCAAGAGCTGAGCCATGTCTCCAGCACCTACACTGTGTGTGTGTGTGTGTGTGTGTGTGTGTGTGTGTGTGTGTGTGTGTGGTGTCTGTGTATGTGAGAGTGTGTGTGCACAAATTCTGGAACCAGGCCTGTTGATCACAATCCTCCTGCCCCCGCTTCCCCAGTGCCAGGGTGACAGGTATGCACCACCATGTCCAGAAGAAAGACAAATTCAGTGAGTGAATAGAATAGAAGACCCATGGCCGAGCAATCAGGCCAGGGAAGTCACAGGCGACGCTGTGGCTCTAAAGACTGGTCCATAATGATTGAATTAGAATCTTCCCTTTGGGGTCTAGGGCCCGAGACACAGACCTCACTTTGCTGCTGTCTCACTCTGTGACCCTATGGGCACACCTTCTCATCTACAAAATGGACCAAAGTGAAAAACCTGCCGTGGGACCAGGAACCAAGAGGTTGGCCCCAGCTCGTCACCTGTCCATCCCCTGGGGACCCTGCACACAGCCTTTCCAAGGAAGGGAAGTGGGGACCGACTGCATGAGACTCCCCAGGATGGAGGTCGGGGCTCACCCAGGAGGAAGTGGGAAAAGTTACAAGAACAGAAAGAGGAATGAGAACTGGTACCACAGGTCTGGCGCTCACCTGCCGTGCCTGTGGCCCTGGGGTCCAGCCCCGACACCACATAAACCTGGCACGGAGGTCCACAGCTGTAGATGGGGACAGGAGGGTTAGAGTTCAGGGCCATCGTCAGCTACATAGTGAATTTAAGGGCAGCCTGGGCTACATGAGACAATGGCTAAGAAGGAAAGGGACAAGGAGTGACTGGGACCTCGCAGACAGGCGCTCAGTGAGGGCAGGTGGCCAGCGCCACTGTCTGCAAATCTGAAGGTCATGTGGATGGGTCAGACAGAGGGATGGCCCTTCTCTGAGACTCAGTTTCCCAAGGTGTTCAGACTATGAGACCGAGGAGTCAAGAAAGTCTCTTATTAATGATATTTGCAGGAGGACAGGGACGGTGCTGTGAGCGATAGAGGAAGATGTGTGTCAGCTGCCTGGAACAAAGCCTGGATTCTGGAGGGGGTCCCCTTAGTGAGGGTTTGAACTCAGGCTCCTGCACACTAGGCAAAGGTCCCACCCCGACCACGCCCCCAGCCCCTCACTGGGGATTCTAGGCGGGGCTCCACCCTGACCACGCCCCCAGCCCTCACTGGGGATTCTAGGTGATGCTGCACCCCCAATACACCCCCAGCCTCGTTTACTTCTCAGAGTCTCTCTAAGTTCCTGCACTGGCCTGGAGCTCGCAAATGTTGCTCAGCATTTCATGAAGTCTGGGTCACAAGCGTGTGCCACGGGTCGGGATGACTCCTGTGCTCTAATGCACCCGTGTCCCTTATCGGGCTTGAATAGTGATGATGATAATATGTGCCCCCTCTGTCACTGTCTCCTGAGATCCCGGCTCAGAGACTGCACGCCTGCGCAGTCGTCACAGATGACTAGCATTGACACCATTTCCAAAGAGATACACAGAATCAGAGGTGAGCAGCAGCTCAGGGTCACAGAACCAGAGGGAGGACCAGGCCGTGAACCAGGGCCCCATGGGACCCATTAGAATGCCGTGTCAGCATCCACCACTGTTGCCCATGAGATTTCCAGGGATGCTGTGGGGTGGGACCACAGACAGGGCAGGAGACATGACCTGTGACCTCCTAGTCACCCCTAAATGTTCACATCCTGCTTCTATCCGAAGGGCAGAGAAGTTACGGGCTCCACCCACACACTGTATTGTAGTTCAATGACCTGAGTTTTTAAATTTTGCTATTAACTTGTTTTTCATTTTATTTTCTGTGTGTGTGGGTGTTTGCCTGCACGTGTCTGTGGGCCTTGTGCATGCAGTTCTTGCAGAGGCTGGAAGGGGGCGTCGGGTCCCCAGAACAGGAGTCAAAGGTGGTTGTGAGCCCCGTGTGGGTGCTGGGAACCAAACCCGGGTCCTCTGCAGGAGAAGCCGGTGCACTAACCACTGAGCCCCAGTGATAATATCCCTCTCCCACAGAGGCATATGGTGGTCACCACTCCAGGCACGGAAGGACTGGTACTCTGAAGTCATCCTGGGCAACATGACAAATTAAAAAAAAAAAAATAGAGCAGGGTGGGGGGGTGTTGGAGAAACGGCTTAGCAGTTAAAACACTGACTACTCCTACATAGGGCCTGGGTTCGATCCCAGCACCCACATGGTTACAACCCTGTAACTCCAGGTCCAGGGCTTCTGGCTCTGATTTCTGGCCCCCTCAGGTACTGACCACACAATGATGCACAGACAGATGTGCAGAGAGACACTCAGACATTAAACAAACAAACAAACATCAGAAAAACTCACACAAAAAAACTCTCTTTTGGGGAACCTATTCCCCAAACTAGGTTGCCTCGTCCAGCCTTAATACAAGAGGAGGAGCTTTAGTCCCGTCTCGATTTGATAGGCCATGCTCTGTTGACACCCAAGGGGGGCCTGCCTTTCTGAACAGAAACAGAGGGGTGAATGTGGCGGGGTGGAGCGCAGCAGAGGGGGGGAGGGGAAATTGTGGTCAGGATGTCAAATGAAAATAATTAATGAATAAAATAATAAAACCAAAGGCCGAGGTGCTTGTCTCAGAACCTTGAATGTAGCCCATGCTACAGGCACGTTCATGTTACAGTGACAGGTTGTATGCTATATTCTCTCTTAGCCTCTCCCCACCCCCCATGGCAGGATGGTTTATGGTTATGAAGTCCAGTTCTTATCCCTGCCCTTTCGACACAAAAAACCTTGGGCCAGGTTTCAGTAAAACTTTATTGGTAGCCAGGAGCACGCTCAGCTGTGGCTTCTGCCCCGCCCTAGTGAGTAAATGCATTCCATCCAACCCAACAGTGCTATGAACAGTGAGGTATGATGGGGTTTCCACATGACCCCCCAGGTGTCATACTGATGTCTTTCTATATTTAACTTGGGTTTCTGTGTATTTGTGTGGCAGAGGTATGTGTGCATACGGAGGTCAGAGGCCAATGGCAAATGCTTTTCTCTTTTCTTTTCCTTTTTTTCTTTTTTCTTTCTTTCTTTCTTTCTTTCTTTTTTTTTTTTTTTTTTTTTTTTTTGAGACAAGCTCTCTCTGTGTAGACCAGGCTGGCCTCAAATTCAGAGGTCTGCCTGCCTCTGTCTCCTGGGTGCAGGGATTAAATGCCTGCTCCATTCCTGGCTCAATCTTTCTTAAGAAATAAAATAAAAAACCCAAGGATCAGAACTAAGGAACCACATGACAAACACACATTTGCTGGATCTGAAATGCGGGCAGCCGGTTGCATCCTGCCCTGGGCCCCAGTTTCCCAACCACCCCCACCTTGCCCTACACATTGACTCTATAACCCTCACCATTGGTGGGCACACTGCTGCTCCCATCACTGTGCATATGGAGACAGGCTCAGCTCATCGATGCCACTGGCCCAGGGTCACAGAGCATGAGCCGGGGTGTGGTAACATCATGTCCCATGAGGCATGGCTGGGTACTTTCATATTAACTTGACACAAGCTGGAGTCATCAGAGCTTCAGCTGAGGAAATGTTCCATGAGATCCAGCTGTAAGGCGTTTTCTCAATTGGTGATCAATGGGAGAAGACCCAGCCCATGGTGAGTGGTGCCATCCCTGGGCTGGTGGTCCTCCCTGGTGGTCCTGGGTTCTATAAGAAAGCAGGCAGAACAAGCCATGGGGAGCAAGCCAGTCAGCAGCACCCTCCATGGCC
Source organism: Onychomys torridus (assembly GCF_903995425.1). Taxonomy (NCBI): domain Eukaryota; kingdom Metazoa; phylum Chordata; class Mammalia; order Rodentia; family Cricetidae; genus Onychomys; species Onychomys torridus. The sequence goes on from NW_023412724.1 coordinate 106,676, forward strand.
TCTGCATCAGTTCCTGCCTCCAGGTTCCTGTCCTGTGTGAGTTCCTGTCCTGACTTCCTTAGATGAGGAACAGAGATAGCGAGATATAAGCCAAATAAACCCTTTCCTCTCCAACTGCTTTTTTTCTTTTTCTCTTTTGTTTGTTTTTATTTTGTTTTGTTTGTTTGGTTGGTTGGTTTTGGTTTTGGTTTTTCTAGACAGTGTTTCTCTGTGGAACCCAAACTGTTCTGGAACTCGAGCTATAGACCAGGCTGGCCTCGAACTCACAGAGATCCTCCTGCCTCTGCCTCCTGAGTGCTGGGATTTAAAGGCGTGAGCCATCACTGCTGGGCCCCAACTTGCTTTTTGGTCATGGTGTCTATCACAGCAATAGAAACCCTGACTAGGACAGAGACCCACACTGCTTCATACCGATCAAGTCACCTAGGAGACAAGCCCCACCCTCAACTGTAAGGACTAGATTAGGTCAGCCTCTGGCCACATATGCTGGGGATTGTGTAGAAGGTGAAGACCCCACGGACTGGGGGGTGTGACTGGATGGGATGTGAAGAGCCACTTCCGCTCCTGCCACCATGGAGGCTTTGCCCTGGGACTGAGGGCCACACAAGTTCTTCCTCCCGGTCACAGCAATGCTCTGTGAGTACCGTGTGGGCACCATGGACTCCGTGAGGGCATCGTGGCCTCCATGTGGGCATCATGGACTCCATGTGGGCTCCTTGTGGGTGCCTGTGGGAGCCGTGGGCTTCATGTGGGCGCCCTGGGCTTCGTGTGGGCTCTGTGTGGGCGCCATGGACTCTGTATGGGCTCTTTGTGGGCTTGTGTGGGTGCTGTGGGCTTCGTGTGGGCTCTGTGGGTGGTATAGACTCTGTGTGGGAGCCATAGACTCCGTGTGGGCTCTGTGTGGTCGCCATGGGCTCCATATGGGCTTGGTGTGGGCTCCGTGGGCTCCACGTGGGTGCTGTGGGCTCTGTGTGGGCACTGTGTGCTTCGTGTGATCACCATGTGGCCTTCATGGGTATGTTGGAGGCTATGTGGGTGCCATGGACTCTGTAGGCACTGTGGGCTCCGTGGACGTCGTGGGCACCCTGAGCCCCTACCTCTGAGTGCGCTGTTTGTCCCCAGGACCTGGCGAGAGCGGAAAGAGCACATTCATCAAGCAGATGCGCATCATCCACGGCGCCGGCTACTCAGAGGACGACCGCAAGGCCTTCCGACCGCTTGTCTATCAGAACATCTTCGTCTCCATGCAGGCCATGATCGATGCCATGGACCGGCTGCAGATCCCCTACAGCAGGCCTGACAGCAAGGTGAGCACAAAGACCTGTGTTGTGTGATGTTTTCAGAGTCAATGAAAAGCATTTCCCAGCCTGGCATCCTAGGAACATCCAAAAAACAGCTTGGTCAAGTCTGCTTTGACCTTGATGCTGGAAATGAGTTCACTAGGGCAGTTGATTTCTCTGTATTATTTTAGTATTTGTTTTATTTTTAATTATGTGTCTGTATATGTGAGTGCAGTTCCCCGCAGAGGCCAGAAGAGGATGCTGGGCTGGCGTTATAGTTGTGAACTTATCAACATGTTAGGAACCACGGAGTCGCAGCTCCAGCCCTGAAGTCGATCTATTTATTGTCTGGTGTAGTATGGCTGGGCACATTGTGGCCTCTGTCAGCCACACCCCCATTTTTATTTGTATTTGTATTTTTATTTATTTGTTTGTTTGTTTGTTTGTTTTTTGGTTTTTCAAGACAGGGTTTCTCTGTGTAGTTTTGCGCCTTTCCTGGAACTCGCTTTGGAGTCCCCCATTTTTGTTGATTTTAAATTTTTTCTTTTTCTTTTTTTCTTTTCTTTCTTTCTTTTTTCTTTTTTTTTGTGGGGCTGGAGAGATGGCTCAGAAGTTAAGAGCAATGCTTGCTCTTCCAAAGGTCCTGAGTTCAATTCCCAGCACCCACATGGTGGCTCACAACCATCTGTAATGAGATCTGGTGCCCTCTTCTGGCCTGCAGTCATAATGCTGTTACATAATAAATAAATTTTTTATTTTTTATTATTTTTATTTTTATTTTTTTTTGCCAGAGCTGAGGACCAAACCCAGGGCTTTGCACTTGCTAGCCAAGCGCTCTACCACTGAGCTAAATCCCCAACCCCTAAATAAATAAATCTTAAAAAAAATTTTTTTTTTGTGCACCTGTATGTGGGGTGGGCATATGTGTGTGCAGACATTTGTGTAAACCAGAAGATGACCTCAGTGAATTCTTCAGTCGCTTTCCTCCTCCTTGATTTTTTGAGGGGGAGGATGTTGAGACAGGATTTCTCTGTGTAGCTCTGGCTGTTCTGGAACTCACTGTAGAGCAGGCTGGCCTCAAACTCAGAGATCCGCCTGCCTCTGCCTCCCATATGCCTGGTTCTGTTGTTTTTAATGAGTATATGTGCAGGCATCACTGGAGACCGGAGGCCCTGGGGTCACTGGCACATGCTGCCATGCCTGGCCTTCTCCATTCATTCTGGGAAGGTATTCAGTTCATGTTTGTGCCACAAACACTTTACCTTCTAAGCCAACTCTCCAGACCCTGGTCTCCCCTTAGGGCCACCCTGATGAAGTCACCTTTAAGGCTCCATCTCCATGGCATGCTGAGGCCCCGAGGTCCCAGCTTTACCATGTGAAGTCTGGGGGGCCAGGGTCCAGCTCACAGGTAGCTACAATCTCTGTGACAGGCTCTTGGGGGAAGGGACCACCCCTCACCATTCCTGCCTGACACCCAGGGTCACCCATATGCTCCCCTGCCCAGTGGCACCCCATGACTGTGAGTGTTAAAATCTGTCCCCCCGCCAAGTGCCCCTCAGTCACATGTCCCCCCCTCCATGTTCCCCCCACCAGTTCCCCCCCACCCCCAAGCCAGGTGGCAACATGAACAACCCCCTCCCCTTCCCAAGGTGCCAAGGACAATCAGGCACCGTGGCTAGAGTTCACTTGGGAACAGAGTTTCCTGAGTCACCCTTCAGAGCATACTGAGGGGTTAGAGCAGTGTGGGTGCCCCTTCCCCAACAGGCCCAGCCTTACAGCAGGGACAGGGGCCCTACCCTAGCCTTCCTCAGGCTTACATTCCAGTCCCTCCTAAACTCAGCTCCATTTGAGTCTGAGCTGCATACATCAGGTGCCAGGGACTGCTGGAGACTCAGGTAAGGGTCCTGTGACCCCCTTTTCCCTCTCTAGTGGGTAGAATAGTCAACAGGCCCAGTTAGGATGATTCCCCCACACACACACTCCCAAGATGAGGACTTGGACCCTGCAGGGGAGTACATGGGACTTTTCTTCAAAACCCCTTCTGGCCGCCTGGGTCTGCCAAGTCTGGAGGGAAAAGGCCTTAGGCCTTGTTCACACACAACAAACACAACAGCATGCCCACATATCCATGTGCGTGACTGTATGAGTGTGAACTCAGGCACAAGTGTGCAGAGTGCATTGTGGGGATGTAAACAAGGCCAGTGTCTGGGGGACTGACCGGAGACTGCTGTGGTTTGAACAAGGACAGCGGGGCCTGGCGCTCAGTGCTGGGGATGCCTGCCTGCCCCTCCTGGAGACCCATGCTTTTCCCTGTGCCTCTATAAACTGGGGACAATTGCAGTGTCTCATTTCATGGGTGCCCTCCCTCACCCACTGTCCTCGGACTCCCCCAGCCCATCTGGGGTCAGACTAGTCCTTGGAGGAGCCCAGAGTGAGGGTGCCGATCTCTGCAAGAGGTGCTACTGGAGGAGGGGCGTTGACGTAGGGACACTGAAGGATGAAAGTTCATTATCACCACCTCTCCTTGTGTGGGCCAGTGTACAAAGGGATGCTGGGCCAGTTAGGCTAGGTCAGAACTGCACAAGAATGGAAGAAAGGGAGAGGGCGATGTGTTTTAGGGATGGGCTTGGGGCCGCAGCAACCACCGGCTGCCGGAACCTCTCTCCTGTCTGTCCACAGAAGCACGCCAGCCTGGTGATGACCCAAGACCCCTATAAAGTGACTGCGTTTGGGAAGCCATATGCAGTGGCCATGCAGTACCTGTGGCGCGATGCGGGCATCCGCGCCTGCTACGAGCGCAGGCGTGAATTCCACCTGCTGGACTCTGCAGTGTAGTGAGTCTGGGGTTTGTGAGCAATGGGTCATGGGGTCCCAGCACTGAGAATGGCCATGGGGGCGTGGCATGGGGCGTGGTCACAGAAGGAACAGGCCAGGGCTGGAGCAGAGTCTCAGAAAGTGTAGCTGGAGTGGGAAGGGGCCAAGGTGGGAGGGGCCACGGAGGACAGGGACTAGAGAGAGGCTGAGTGGCTCCGCCCAGCACTCTGAACTCTCCCAGGAGTGGATGGCCCACATGTGTGACCCCAAGTCAGGTCAGAGTCCTTCCAGGGCCTTAGACAGCATGATATATCCAAGGTGTTGTTGGAGGGAACACCGGCCCAGAGCTCTCGGGTCTTCTGTCCCAGCCGGGTCCTTGCTTTGGCCTGAAGCTGGGCCGGCCTCACGGGTCCCCTCCACAGCTACCTGTCACACCTGGACCGCATCGCTGAGGAGGGCTACATCCCCACAGCGCAGGACGTGCTGCGCAGTCGCATGCCCACCACAGGCATCAATGAATACTGCTTCTCCGTGCAGAAAACTAAGCTTCGGTGAGCACCCAGCAGAGTCCTGACCTGAAAGTGGGTGGGGGGGGGGGATTCCTTGTATAGGAGGAACAAAGGAGCTGGCTCCTTGAGGGAGGGAGAGAAGAAGGAGGGGTGGGTGGGTGGATGGATGGGTGGATGGATTCGTGGATGGATAGATGGAAGGATCCATGGGAGGGTGGATAGATGGATGGATGAATGGATGAATAGGTAGATGAATGGGTGGGTAGATGGATGGGGGATGCAAGGATGAATGGAACGGTGGGTGGGTGGATGGATGGGTGAGTGGACAGATGGGTGAGTGGACAGATGGGTAGGTAAATGGATGGGTGGGTGATTGGGTGTATGGGTGGATGAATGGATGGATGAATGGATGGATGGATATGGATAGATGGGTGTATGAATAGATGGATGGGTGGGTGCATGGATAAATGAATGGAAGAGCAGATGGATGGATGGATGGATGGATGTGTGGGTGATTGGTTAAGTGGATGGATAGGTGGGTGGATGGATGGGTAGATAGATGATTGGATGGATAAATGGATGGGTAGAGGGATGAGTGGGTTGAATGGATGGATGGAGGAATGGATTGTTGAGTGGACCCATGAATATATGGGTGGATAGGTGGATGCATGGATATGAAGAGGAATGTATGGATGAATGAGTGGATGGATGATTGGGTCTGTGGATTGATGGATGGATGGATGGATGGATGGATGGATGGATGGATGGGATGGATAGATGGAAGGAGGTGTGGGTGAATGGGTGGATGGATGGGTGGGTAGGTGGGTGCAAGATGGATGAATGGATCGATGGGTGGGGTAGATCAAAATATATATGGGTAGATGGATGTTTGGTTGGAAAATGAATGGGTGGATGGATGGATAGATTGGCAGATGGATGGGTGAAGAATGAATGGATGGGTGTATGGACAAATGGATGGGTGGTGTGTGAATGAATAAATGGATGGATGGATAGATGGATGGAATGAATGGGTGTGAGATGGATGAGTGGATTGATTAATTTTGTAGATCGAAGAATATATGGGTAGATTGGTGGGTGGATGAATGGATGTGTGGATGGAGGGATGGATGGATGGTTGGGAAATAAATGGGTGAATGGATGGATAGATGGACAGATGGGTGGGTGGATGTGGGGATAGATGGGTGAATGGATGTGATGGATGGGTGAATGGATGGATATATGGATGGATGGTTGGGAAATGAATGAGTAGATGGATGGATAGATGGGCAGATCAGTGGGTGAATGGATGAATGGATGGATGGATGCATGAATGGATGTATGGATAGATGGCTGGGTAGATGGATAGATGGATGTGTGGATGTGTGAATGAACGAATGAATGGATGGATGGGTGATTGAATGGGTGGATAGATGGGTGGATGGATGGTGGGTGGATGAATGGGTAATGGATGGGTGGATGGATAGATGGAAGGATAGGTGGGTGGGTGGATGGGTAGATGGATGGAAAAATGGATGAATGTGTGGATGAATGGGTGAATGGATGAATGGATAGATGGTTGTGTGAATGTATTTTTGGATGAATGGATGGATGATTGAATGGGTGGATGGATAGGTAGGTGGATGAATGGGTAAGTGGATGGGTGGTTGAATAGATGGATGGATTGGTGCGTGGATGGGTCGATGGGTGGATGGATGAATGGGTGGATAATTGGATGGATGGATGGTTGGATGTGTGGATGGATGTGTGGATGTATTGGTGGATGGATGGACATGTGTGGATTGTGGGTGGATGGATGGATGGATGAATTGTTTGCAGGATGCATGGATAGATGCATGATTGGATAAATGGATGAATGGAAAAATGGATGGATAGATGAATGTATGTGTGGTTTAATGGGTGGATGAGTGGATGGATGGATGGTTGGTCAATGGATGGGTGTATTTATTGAGGGGAGAGTGGATCAATGGATAGATGGGTGGATGGACAGATGGGTGGGAAATGGATGGGTGGATGGGTAGATGGGTGAATGGATGGATGCATGGATGGATTTGTGAAGGGATTTATGGCTTGATAAATGGATGGATGGATGGATGAATGTGTGGATGTATTAGTGAATGGATGGACTGTGTGGTAGGATTTGTGGATGGTGGGTGGATGGATAGATGAGTGATTGAATGGTTGGATGGATATGTGGATGAGTTGATGGGTGGATGGATGAATGGATGAGATGGATGGATGGATGGGTGGATGAATGGATGGTTGGATGGGTACGAGATTGATGGATGGGGTAGATCAAAGTATATATGGGTAGATGGGTAGGTGGATGGATAGATGCATGGATGGATGGATGGATGGATGGATGGATGGATGGATGGTTGGGAAATGAATGGGTGGATGGATGGATAGATGAGCAGATGGGTGGGTGGGTGGATGGATGGATGCATGGATGGATGGATGGGTGTGTGGATGAATGTATGGATGGGTGGATGGATGGATGGATGGATGGATGGGTAGATAGATGGATAGATGCATGGATGAATGTATGGATGGATATGTGGATGGATGGGTGAATGGATGGATGAATGGTTGGTTGCATGGATGGATGTGTGAATGGATGCAATGGATGGATGATTGGATGGATGGATTGATGGATGGACTGGTATATAGATGTGGGGATAGATATGTGAATGGATGGATGAATGGATGGATGAATGATGGATGGACGGGTGGACCGGTGAATGGGTGGATGTATGGGTGGTTGAATGATTGGATGGATGGGTGGATGGATGGATGGATGGATGGGTGAACTGATGAATGGATGGATGGATGCATGAATGAATGTATGGCTAGATGGGTGGATAGTTGGATAGATGGATAGATGCATGGATTAATGGATGAATGGGTGTATGGATAGATGGATGTGTGGATGTGTGAATGAATGGATGGATGGATGGATGGATGGATGGATGGATGGGTGATTGAATAAGTGGATAGATGGGTGGATAGATGGATTAGTGGGTGGATGAATGGGTAAGTGGATGAATGTGTGGATGGGTGGGTGAATGGATGAATGGATGGATGTGTGAATAGATGTATGGCTGGATAAATGGGTGGATGTATGGATGTGTGGATGGATGGATGGATGGATGGATGTTTGGATGTATTGGTGGATGGATGGACGTGTATGTGGATGGATGTGTAGATGGATGGATGGATGGATGGATGGATGGATGGATGGATGGATGGATGAATGGTTGGGAAGATGCATGGATAGATGCATGAGTGGATGAATGGAAGAATGGATGGATAAATGAATGGAAGGGTGGATAGATGAATGGATGTGTGGATTAATGGGTGGATGAGTGGATGGATGGGTGGTTGGGTTATGGATGGGTGTATTGATTGATGGGCGGGTGGGTCCATGGATAGATGGGTGGATGGGTAGGTTGGTGGATGGACAGATGGGTGGGTGAAAGGGTAGATGTATGTATGTATGGATGGATGCATGAGTGCATAAGTTGATGGAGGTATGGATGGATGGGTGGATGTATGGATGGATGGGAGGGTGGGTGGATGGGTGGATGGATGGGTGGATGAGTGGATGGATGGATGGATGGATGGATGGATGGATGGATGGATGGATGGATGGGTATATGGATGGGTGGATGTATGTATGTATGGGTAGATGGATGGATGAATGGGTGAACAGATATTTGGGTGTATGAATGAATGGGTGTGTGGTTGAGTGGATGGATGGATGGATGGATGGATGGATGGATGGATGGATGACAGATGGATGGATAAATGGACGGGTGGATGGATGGGTGGGTACATGAATGGATGGATTGATGGATGAATGAATACATTCATGGGTGGATGGGTGAGTTGTTGGGTGGATAGATGGATATGTAGATGGATGGGTGGATGGTTGGCTGGGTGGATGAGTGGTTGAATGGATGGATGGAGGAATGGATTGTTGGGTAGACCCATGGATATATGGGTGGATAGGTGGATGCATGGACATGTGGATGAACAAATGGATGAGTGGGTGGATGGATGTGTGGACAAATGGATGCATGGATGAATGGATGTGTGGATGAATGAGTGGATGAATGGGTGTGTCTGTGGATTGATGGATGGATGGATGAATGGATGATTGGATAGGTGGGTATATGAATGAATGTAGTTGAGTGGATTGATGGATGTATGAATGGATAAATAGATGGAAGAATGGATGGATACGTGAGTGGGTGGATAGATGGGTGGGTATGTGAATGGATGGATCAATGGATGAATGAATGCATTTGTGGGTGGATGGATGGGTTGGTGGGTGGATAGGTGGGTGGATGGATGTGTGGAGAAATGGATGAATGGATGGGTGAATGAATGGATGAATGTGTGGATGGAGGGATGGGTCTGTGGATTGATGGATGGATGCATGGTGAATGGATGTATGGACAAATGGATGGATGGATGGACATATGAATGGATGGGTGGGTGAATAAATGGGTGGATGGTGGGTGGATGGGTGGGTGGAATGATGGATTGATGTGTGGTTGTGTGGGTGGGTGGATGGCTGGATGGCTTGATGCGTGGATGGATGGGTAGATGAGTGGATGGCTGTGTAGGTGTATGGATGCATGGATGAATGTGAGGATGAGTGGATGGATGGGTTGGTAAGTAGATGGGTGAATGGTCACATGGGTGGGTCAGTGGTTGGGTGAGTGGATGGGATGGTGGATGGATGGGTGTGTTGAAGGGTGGATGTGTGGTTAGATGAATAGATGGGTGGATAGGTAGATGGATGAATGGATGGATGTGTGGATGGATGGATGGGGATGGTGTGTGGATGGATGGATGGATGGATGGATGGATGTGTGGACAAATGGATGGTTGGGTGGATGTGTGTTTAGATGGATGGATGGGTGGATGGATGGATGTGCATGGGTGGGTGGGTGGGTGAGGGGTTGTTTGTGACTGCTGAGGAATGATATCTAGTTTGGCAGCACATGGGAAGCAGAGCTAACTTGTTTTCTTTCTTTGAGGAATGACTGACAGTCTGTGGTCTGGCATAGAAACTCGTAAATGATCTGATGGCTCTCAGTGACCTGGGGTGCAGTTTCGGGAAATGATATCAGAAGTCTGCCATCATCTGCTTGTCCCCATTGTATGTGTCTGTGTGCACGTGTTTGTCTGTGTTTGTGTGCAGGTGTGCAGGTGTGTGTGCATGTGAGTGCATGTGTCCGTACGTGCACATATGTATGAGTGTCTTGACACAGGTTCCCTCTGTATTCTCAGGCTTAGCCTCAAGCTCAAAGTGCTCCTCCTGCTCCCGCCTCCTCAGTGCTGAGGTGGGCTGCTGTGCTGGGCTTGCTTCCTACTTTTGAGTGACATGGCTTGTTCTGGAAAAGTGACTGTGGGTCTTTGATTCATGTGTCTGTGAAGTTTCAGAAGTGTAGATGAAGGAACCCTTTCAACTCCAAGTTCTGAGCCTGCCTCAGTTCCCTTTCTGTGCCCTCTGTTCTCTGAGGATTCCGTTAGTGTCATAGTATGTCTGTCTGTCATCTACACTGTGAGTAATATCTACTGCTCAGGAAGGTGACAGCCAGATCCATATCAGTGACCCAGTTTCTGAGAAGCCACAGGAAGGGGTGGTGGTCCTTGCTTTTGTTGTGGTTGTGGAAGGGAGGGTGTGCCTTCCTTGAGCTATAGAGGGGCCACATCCATTCTGGGAAATCAGCAGAGGATACAGTGGCCCATTCTACTGATGGGAAAACCAAGTCTGAGGAGGTGTGCCCAGAACCACAGACCTCTGTTAGCACCTGTGCTGAAGGTTCACAGATAAGCGGTGTCATCCTTTGGCCCCCTAACTCAATATCCTTGTGTCTTACACATTCCTGATACTGGTTAATTAAATGTGCATGTGAATGCAGTACTCGCAGATGCCAGAAGGAGGCATCAGGTCCCCTGGAACTGGAGTCACAGATGGTTGTGAGCCACCACTGTGTCCTCTGCAGGAACAGCAGGTGTGCTAACCACTGAGCCATCCCTCCTGCCCCCATGTACCTGATATTCATAGAGAACATGCAGGCCTGCACCAACGAAGAACCTTCATCAATTTCTTGTGTGCTTGTGAACATCAGTGTGCATGTGTGCGCACACGTACGTGTGTATGGAGACCAGAGGTCAGGGCAGGGTTTCCCACTCACTCTCACTTTATCTTGGTGGGACAGGGTCTCTCCCTGAGCCCAGTGCTCACCTATCTATTCAGTCCCAGCACCCTCCTCTCTCAGCCTCCTTCCTCATTGATGATTACAGGTGCATGCTGGGAATTCAAAATCATAGCCATTATGTGCCTAACAAGCAGTTTTAGGCACAGGGCTGACTCCCCAGCCCTGTGGTTTCTATTTTTATTATATATATATGAAGGAAGAGAGAGAGGGTGGATCTCAGGATCTCATTCTGTAGTTCAGGCTGGCCTTAACTCTGTCAGCAATCCTCCTGCCTCAGCTTTGTGAGCATAGTGTGACTCATATACAGCAGGCCACACAGCTGTGCAGTCTGTCCTTTTATCCAATGGTGACAGGCCTTGTGACTCTGGTGCAGCTGAGTCTGGGGTGATGGTGAGCAGGGGCCTGGTCATGTGACCTCTCTCAGTGGCAAGGGCGGGGGTCTCTTGGTTTCTCTTCAGCATCGTAGATGTTGGTGGCCAGAAGTCGGAGCGTAAGAAATGGATCCACTGTTTCGAGAATGTCATAGCCCTCATCTACCTGGCCTCCCTGAGCGAGTATGATCAGTACCTGGAGGAGAATGACCAGGAGGTGAGGGAGCTGTCATCACAGGCACGGTGCCTTTGGGGGTCGAGGACGCCCCACTCGGAGCAGGACGCCACACCTGCCTGAACAGGAGTACCTTAACCCCCATCTTTTGTGCTGGGCCTTTGTGGGACCTGATCCCCAAACCTACCTCAGGACACACAGGTCTCCCAACCTCTGCTGACCCCACGAGGAGCAGCGGTGGCCACAGCTA
>NW_023412724.1:118353-128079 GCF_903995425.1 Onychomys torridus
GAGAGATTCCCCAGCGTCAGCCCCAGCTCCAGCCTCAGAAACCAAGGTGAGGGGACACTCCCTGCTGTCCCCGCCTTCACACACATGGCCTTTAGCCAAGTGTGGCCTGGGCCACTGTGTCCCCAAGGTGCCCAGACTTAGGGGCATTGGTGCCCAGGAACCTCTGAACGCCCGGACAGAGGGACGTCTTTTCTAAGTGGGTTGACATCCCTGGTTTTGGGGTTCGGCCAGCCGCACGCCAGGACACACCCTCCCTTCGCCGGACCGTCAGGGCTCAGAGCTGGGGGAGTGGGGAGGGGGGAAACCACAGACTCGTTTCAGCACCGCGGACAGCGGACCCGGCCTGCAGGGGCGATTCCCTTTGCCCTCCCCTCTTCCTCCTCCTCCTTCCTCCCTCCTCTCTCCTTTCTGCTCCATACTCCCTCCTCTCCCTCTTTCCCTCTCCCTCCCTCTTCTCCCTCCTTTTGGGGTTCTGATACAAGGCCGGTCTTGATCTCTCTATGTAGCCAAGAATGACCTCGAACTCCCAGGTGCTGAGGTCAATGGCAGCAAGCTCCAGGCTGCAGGGTGGACCTGCCTTAGAGACCAGGTGGTGGTGGCAGCGGCGGCGGTGCACGCCTTTAACCCCAGCAGAGGCAGAGGCAGGTAGAGCTCTGTGAGTTCGAGGCCAGCCTAGTCCACAGAGGGAGTTCCAGGACAGCCAGGGCTACACAGAGAAACCCTCTCTCAGGAAAAAACAAAAGAGGTTGAGGATTTAGCTCAGTGGTAGAGTGCTTACCTAGCAAGCACAAGGCCCTGGGTTCAATCCTCAGCTACACACACACACACACACACACACACACACACACACACACACGGCGAAAAAAACTAATAATAATAATAAAGTCAGTTAAAATAATACAGCCAGGGCTAGCCATAGTGACGTCCCCAGCTGGGTCCATCTGTGAGCGCATGGCTTGGCTGTGTGTCCCATCTTCCCAAACTAAAAGTTACCCCTGTAAAACATTAACTCCCCCCATCCTCTGCCCAGCACCCACCTCTGCCTAGCACCCACCGTTCCCCTTCCTGTGTGTGAATTTGTCAATGCCAAATGACCAAATAAGGACTCAGCAGCGCTGACCACGCACCTTGCAGCGTCCTCTGCTGAGCTCAGGAGCCTGAAGTCCATCCTCCCTGGGGTGGGACATGCGGCTTTCCTTTTCATGGCTGTGTAATAGTTCACCACGTGGAAGAACATGCCTACGTGTCAATCATTCACCTATCAACTGGGTGACATTTTCATGGAACCCGCCTTCCGGTCCAACCACATCTGATTTGCGTTTTTAACTTGGGGAGTGAGCTCCGTATCCAGAGCGGGATGGGTAGGTTAGAGAGAACCCCACGTCAGTCTTCTGGCACAGACATGTGCAGCCCGGAGGACTTGCTTGAGAGCTGCCCTCCAGGCTCCATCCATGACACTCTCTGAACCCAGAGCCCCAGTGATCCTCCTGCCTCCACCTCCCCAGCTCTGAGGTCGCAAAAGTATGTCCCGTCTCCCCAGCCCAAAGTTCTGATCCCCTTACACTCCAACCCCCTGTCCTCTCCCCAGCCCTCAGCACCCCAAAATCCACTTCCTGTGTCTGGTTTCTCCTGTTCCGGGCATTTCCTTTCCTGGAATCCACACTGTGTGGCCTTCTGTGATTGGCTCAGCGGCCTCAAGGCCCCTTTATGCTGTGGAATGTCAGGGCCTCAGTTCTGGTTATGGCTGCATACTACTCCACAGTGTGGCTGGACCTCGGTGGGAATTTCCACTATCCTGGGCATCCGGGCTGCCCTTCCCCCTCCCCTCTGGGTCCATGGCATGGGTCCTTCTCCTCTCACACGCTGTCTCTCCCGCCAGGTTGTGCCTTCCTTACATACTGCGCCAGGGACTCCGCCATCAAAGCTCAGACAGCCTTGCACGAACAGAAGACCCTGCCGGGGGTGAGTGGAGCAGAGGGACACGCACAGCCAGGGGGCTTGGCCGGGCTTCCCTGCGCCTCTGGACCCAGATAGGACGAAAGGGGCATAAGTGAGAGCATCTATTGGGCGCCTGCTGTATGCTGGGCTCTGTGCGCCACAGGAGTGATGGCAGCACAAGCAGGCCTGGTCAGAAATGGACCTCGGCTACTGCAGAGGCTGGGGGTGGGGGTGCATCGGGCAAGGACCCGGACACCCTTGTGGCTGGAGCAGAGGCAGCGACTCAGAGTGGGAGGGTGTCTTCTGGCCACAGAGAGGGGACCACCAGAAACATGAAGGATGCCTTTGGTGTTTTGTGGGACTCTAATAATACACCGGAGGCTGTGGGCTTTACAAAGCAAAGATCATTTAGCTCACAGTTCTGGGGGTTCGAGGGCACACACTGGCACTGGTGTGGCTCTGGCAAAGTCCTCACGGTGGGTGATGTTGCAATGACTGGAGCATCTGCAGCTGGTGGGAACCATGTGGGAAGAACAGATGGAGGTCAAGGCAAGGACCACTCTGTGGGCAAGTGGGTGTGCATGTGCACATCTACCTGAGACCATCCACCTGGCTCTTTAAAACTCAGAGGCGAGCAAGGCAGTGGTGGCGCACGCCTGTGATCCCAGCACTCGGGAGGCAGAGGCAGGAGGATCTCTGTGAGTTCGAGGCCAGCCTGGGCTACAGAGTGAGTTCCAGGACAGGCTACAAAGTTACAGAGAAACTTTGTCTTGGAAAAAACAAACAAATAAAAATAAAAATAAAAATAAAAAACAAAAAAACCATGGAGGCAGCTTAGGAAGGAGGCAGGGATAGTCAGGGAGTCCAAAAAGACCGCTTGATTCTACCTCCCTGGCTCTGGGATTCCAAGTGTGCACATCACACTTGTTTCTATATGTGAGTGTGGAAGGAAGAGTTAGTTCCTCCTATGTATACTGCGTGGGCTGGGAGCAAGTCATAATTTCCTCAGCCCCAGACGTTCCCTTTCACACAATTCCATCTATCCACCCATCCACCCATCCATCCACCCATCCATCCATCCACCCATCCATCCATCCATCATCCATCCACCCATCCATCCATCCACCCATCCACCCATCCATCCATCATCCATCCATCCATCCATCCATCCATCCACCCATCCATCCATCCACTCATTCATCTACCCATCTATCCATCCATCTACCCATCCATCCATCCATCCATCCATCCATCCATCCATCCATCCATCCATCCATCCATCCATCCACCCATGCATTTATCCATTCAGTCATCCATTCACCCCACCACCAATTTGCTTGGTGGAGACCATGGCTCCCTGATCCCCAGCACAGCTGAGCAGACTGCCTCCCAGTCAAGGGGATACATCCCTCTTCCAAAGCTGACCATGCCCCATTCCTTCCTAGGCTCCTGTGGAGATACAGTGCTTGTTCCTGTACTCACCCCTCCCTACCCACTACACTGGCTTCTCCTGTTCTCCTTGTCAGTGTGCCCGTAGCTCCTTCTCCCCCACAGAGGGCACCGAGGCTGCCTTGTTTCCTCTTTCATTTGTCTGTAAGACCCTTTTCCCAAACGAGGTTGAAAGTGTTCAGTAAGGGTGTGGATGTGTAGGATTTTTATGGTAGGGGAAATGTCACCAATCCATTCATCACAATCAGGTGGTGACACTGTAAACGGCCAGGTGTGAGGGTCACAAGGGAGGACCATGTGGTCCTGGGTGTGTTAAAGCTGTGTGTACATCTAGAGGACAGATGTTTTGGACAAATGTAGGGGGTGCAGTGTCAAGATAGTGTGTGTCTGGTTGAGAAGGGGACCAGGAGGCTTCATTGATTGACCACGAAAGAGTGGATCTCACCCAAGGTTACTGTTCTCTCAGGGTAAACCACACCTGTGGACACACGTGGCAGTCATGTAAGGGGTGGAGGCCAAAGACTCAGCTCAGCACCCACAGAGAATAACCTAGCCGTGTGCTCACAGTATCCAGGGACAGACCTGGCTTAGAACAGGAAGAAATAGAAAATGTTCTAGAAAAAAGTTAACTTTTAAAAATCTAGCCAGGTGGTGGTGGTGCACGCCTTTAATCCCAGCACTTGGGAGGCAGAGCCAGGTGGATCTCTGTGAGTTCGAGGACAGCCAGGGCTACATAGAGAAACCATATCTTGGAAAAGAAAGAAAGAAAGGAAGGAAGGAAGGAAGGAAGGAAGGAAGGAAGGAAGGAAGGAAGGAAGGAAGGAAAAGAAAAAAGAAGAAAAAGAAAAAAATCTAAGGCCAGATATGTCTGTTATTAGAATTTTTTTGAGAGAAACTCTAAAAGGTACAAAAAATAAATTAAAGGCAGAAATTCATTTTGATGCTAGACTTTACTTTTACAAAGCATCCCCCAGATCCTGGCATTTTAGCATGAAGTCAATAGAAAGCAGCCAAGGAGCTGGCGGGGGAGGGGGGTTCCCACCTCTCCATGCTCACTCTTCACATACTGTTTCTTATGGTCTCATCAGTTTGTGCACAATGATTGTTACATGTAGCCCAGGCTGGCCTCAAACTCACAGAGATCCGCCTGCTTCTGCCTCCCGAGTACTGGGATTAAAGGCGTGTGCCATCACACCTGGCTCAGGGTAGAAGTTTTCTCAGTGTCCCGTGGACTGCATGGCCTGTGAATCATGATTGACACAGGAGAGTCATGTTCTGAATTGTTCCAAATGGACAATTTTCCCCCCATAAAATCCAGTGTCAAAGTTAACTCCACATTTATAGACCTTATAATGACCGGAAACCTTGATGTTCACAGTGCCTGTGGCTGCACCCAGACAGTGCTCGGTCAGGCACATATTACCCCACCGGCACAGCTATGTGCCAATAAAACTTTATTAGAAACACAACTGTGGGGCCTGATTGGGCAGCCCTGAGTGTGGTGGCTGGCAGTGCCCCCTCAGGGCCCCCACCTCCTGTGAGCTTCTCGGAGAGTGTCATTCTGCTGCTGGGAAGTTCTGAGCTGATGTCATTTAATCTGAGAAACTGACTTGTGACTTGAAAGCGCTTCGTGGCCATAGGGTGTGGGCCAGCGAAGGAGTGGAACGTTCTAGACTTGGAGCCGGCTGCCATTGTACCGCATATCTGAATGTTCTAAAACTCGAGACCAGAAGGCATGCTGGAAATTAGGGACCTGGAACATTCTGGAATGGAAGCCAGCCGCCCGAGGGACTCTGGGGACCTGGAACATTAGAGACCCTGGAGCCTGCAGCATGATCTAGAACGTTCTAGACTCCGCTGCCAGTGCTGGATGTGAGTGACTCAGAAGGTTCCGGACTCCACATCCAGCCGCCCTGGCAGGCATTCTAGAGTGTGCGGGACTGCAGCTGTGTCCCTACCACCGCGAGCCCCCACCCAAAGATGCAACTGCGGGGGACAGGCACAGAGGACACCATGTGGCCCTGCACTGAGAACCGGGGAGGCCTCTGCCACACTGCAGCAGGATACATCAGAGCCTTGCAGTTCTGAGTCTGTCTTCATTGAGATTGGGGGTTGGTGTCCAGCTACAAACCTCCAGGCCTCAGTTTCTCCACATGCCATGTCGGCCCAGCAGACAGGAAGACTAAGGCTCAGAGAGGGAAGGCCACCTGCCTGTGGATGCTCAGCAGAGGCCTTGCTTGGCCGTCAGGCGTCTGGGTGCTCTGCACCCCACCACTGGTCTAGACAGGGTTCTCTGAGAGCAGTCCCCTCCATGGAGACCTGGGTCCCAGCCCAGAACCTCCATAAAAAATCCCGGGATCAGGGAGAGACTCTGCTACAAATAACGGGATGACGAGTGGACACCTAGCGGGACCGGCCGTGATCACGCATGCTCGGCGTGCGCACTCGTGAAGGATCCATCCACCACCACACGGGACGGCTCCTAGAACCCCCACAACGTGCCCTCTTCCCCACTACAGGCGTCTTCCCGCACTTTTTCTGGTCTGTGTAGTATTCTGCAGCCCAATGGCGTAATTCAGCCATCTAGCTGAGGGGGCATGCTCTGGTTCTGGTCCCATCTCTGGGCGTCAATCTGACTGGCTAAGGGTGAGGGTTTGGGGAGCAAGCCACCATCCCCCCAGTGCTGGGGAAGGCGTCAGTTTTGAGGAGGCGCAGAGAGGGCTGCTGGGAGGGAGGGGTTCCCTCGAGGGCACTCTGGCTGACGCCTAAAACGCCGCAATGAGAGGCTGTAACTGCATTCGCGGCACTAGGGCGCCATGGCGGGGTTCAGGGTAGGTGAGGGGTTCGCAGCGTCCAGGTGGGAGGGGAGAGTGGGCCGTGGCCGCCTGAGTGGCGTGTTCTCTCTCTTCCACGGCTTCCACGGACGTCTGGTTCTGGAATCTTCCAACTGAGGAAGAAACCTTCAGGGCCCCAGCTAGACCAGCTGAGAATTGTCCAAAGGCCTCAGTTTCCCCGTCTGTAACACACCCAGCTCGGAGATGAAATGGGTCCCGGACAGAGACCCGGCTTCGCAGGAGACATGGTCTCCCCCACAGAACCACTGCTACCCCAAAACCCGCCAAAGATTTTCTCCTCTGTGGGAGTGGGCAACTTCTGGTGGTGTCCCACTCTGCGACACTAGTGAGGGTCCTCCCTGGGGTCCCTCCCCCATCTTATCCAGCAGGAAATGGTGTTGGGTGAGTGTAGAGAGGAAGGAGGGGCGGGAAGCGGGGCAGAGACCGAGCTGCAGAAGGTGCAGGGGGAGGGCGGGCACCTGGGTGGGACAGATGGGGGAGGCGGGGAGTGGGGGGAGACCCAGCTCCGACGCTCGCTCAGCGGAGGCACGTGGTGCGGGCTGGGAGGGCGCTCCGTGGCCCCTTCTCCGTCACTGTGGGGTGGAGGGGGGACCCCAGGAGCGCTGGAGACCAAGGTCGGTGGTGGGGTGATGGCGACAGAACCGGGCGCACCCTCCTCCCCTCCCTTCCCCTCCCCTCCTCCTCCCTCATCTCTAAAAGATTATATTTAAATCTCTTTTGTGCGCCGCGAGATCTGAACTCGGAGGGGCCCGAAGAGGCGGTTTCCATGGCAGCGACAACTGCCGGCTTCCGCGGGGTGAATCAGCGTTGCCATGGCAACCCCATCTTCATCTGCCCAAGGTGCTAGGGAGGATGGTGGAGGGGGAGGGCCGGCGGGGGCGTGTGGGAGGGGCCGTGGGGGACCAGGAGGCTAGATCTGGGGGACCCCTCCCCTGCCTCGTCCCCCTACACCCCTCGCTGCCCTGACCCCAGAAGCGGAACTATCCAGTTCAAATCGCCTCCCTCCCCAACCCCGGGGTGGGGTGTGGTACCCAGGTGCAGAGGGGATGGGGTGTGTGGGGGGGGGGGTTGGGAGGATCTGGCTGGCTGATGGGGCAGGGTCCAGGCAGGTAGTGCGAGTCCCCGGGAGGGTCTTAGAGGAGGGGAGGGGATGGGCTCCCAAAGTGGGTGCAAGAGGAGGATTCCGGAAGGGGAGGGGCCCGGAGGAAGTCGAATGCACTGGAGGGGGGAGGGGTGTGCATGAGGGGAGAGGTGTGCAAGAGGCGAGGGGCGTACGGGAGGGGAGGGGTGTGGAGAGGGTGTGAGAGAAGGGGGGAGGTTGGGGGGAGGGGGAGGGAGGGGAGGGAGGGAGGGAGGAGGGGTGCACTATGAGGGCTGCTCCCAGCCAGGTGGGAACAGCGCTGGAGGGGAGAGGCCTCGCTGGGGGGAGCGAGGGCCACTGGGCTGGTCCAGGACTGTCAGTCAGGTGGGCGCAGCACCCTAGCCCAGAGGTCACAGGGCGGCGTGTGGAGGGGCTAGCCTGATCTGACTTGGTGGCGACCCCACTCCTGGCTCCTGGGCTTTCTTGGTCCCCCCCTTCCTTACCCCTAGCATGGGGTGACGCTAAGCTCCACCCCTCCCCCGTCTGGAGGGAGACAGAGTAGAGGCAGGACGCACTGAGGAGCCCCTAGGAGAGAGGGCAAGGCTGCTGGGACTTTTGAGCTGAAGTTTGAAGGATGAGGAGGAGTTCACCCAAGCGAGTCTCCCAGTCAGGAGGAGGACTCGATCCAGGGACCCAGGGATGCAAATAACGGCCTCCCAGATGGGCAGGCAGCCCCCTTCCAGTCTGCCCTCGGGGCTCTGTGGGGCAGGGGAGCGATACCATCAAATGCCACTTTCTGGGGTGGGACACACAAGAGTCCAGAACAGTGGCTTCAGGTGTCAGTCAGCTACTGCCCAGCAACAAACACTCCCAAACATTTAATTTGTTTGTGGTTCCCCGGGCCAGCAAAGGCAATTTAAGTTCTTCAGAACGAGTCCTCCTGGGAGTCAGCAGCAGCTAGCCCAGGCTGGCACACCTGGACTCCGTGTCCAGAGAGCAACAAGCTCTCTAGCGTGAAGTTCACAGCCCTGGCTTCTTCATTTCCAGCATGTTCTGTGCTGGAGGAAGTCACTTAGCCAATCCAGACACAGGGCTCAGAAACAAACTGACTTCTTTTTTTTTGGGGGGGGCGGGGTTCGAGACAGGGTTTCTCTCTGTAGCTTTGCGCCTTTCCTGGAACTCACTCTGTAGCCCAGGCTGGCCTCGAACTCACAGAGATCCGCCTGCCTGTGCCTCCCGAGTGCTGGGATTAAAGGCGTGCGCCATCACCGTCCAGCTCAAACTGACTTCTTGAAGACAGAAATCGCAATGTGAAATTTCTGCACAGAGCTCGGGGATCCCCGCCATTTCCAAAGACAGTCTGTCCTGTTGGGGGGATAACTGTCATTGGGTTTTGAAGGCTAGTTAAGAGTTTGCGAGACTAGTTTTGTCCCTGGGTTTGACTGCTTCAGTGTGTGCCAAGAAAAAGCGGGCAGCCGGTGCCTGGCGGAGCTTGGAGAAGGTGCTGGCGCCCCACTTGGTCCCCCGCCGCCCTGACTCTGTCCCCCACTTTCCACAGATGGCGCGGCCGATCCAGGTGAAGCCGGCGGACAGTGAGAGCCGTGGAGGTAGTAGTACTCTCCCCGTGGCCGTGGCCGTGGCCTCTGCAGCAGGTCCTGTCCGCAGCCTCAGGGTCGGGGCTCCGGCTGCTTCCCCAGACTTCAGACACCCCACACCCTTCCCGTTCCCTCACGGGAGCCCGAAGGCTGCAGACTTGGGGTGTGGGGAGGGTGTGGGGAGGGTGTGGGGACCTGGTGTACATGTAGGAGCTCGGTAGAGCCCAGCCTTGCCGGGCCCTGTCACTCTCCATCTTGGCTGTCAATCGGGACAGGAAGTAGACCCCCCTTTAGCGCGCTCTCCGGATTCTGACTGTCTCCCAGTCTCCTATCTCCTCCCTGACGCCCCGCCCCAGTGTCTCTGCTTCCCTTCCTCTCTCCATCAACCCCGGGCGGGCGACAGGCAGCAGGGCGGCCTGGGCAAAGGTCCTGGGGCAGCTCAGGGCAGGGCAGAGGGGCTGAGGGGCTAACGCGGGCTCAGCGGGGCCGTGGGCCGGGGCTCCGCCCACAGGGGACCGGAAGCTGTTCGTGGGCATGCTCAACAAGCAGCAGTCGGAGGAAGACGTGCTCAGGCTCTTCCAGCCCTTTGGGGTCATCGACGAATGCACAGTGCTGCGAGGACCCGACGGGAGCAGCAAAGGTGAGGGGCAGGCGGTGGGGCGGAGCCTCGCGGAGGGGAGGGGCTTGAAGGGCCCAGGGGGAACTGGGTGGGCGGGACTACAGTGGGGGAGGGGCCCGCAGAGGGGCGTGGCTTAGGTAGCTCCTCGGGGCGGGGCTTCAGTCTTGTGGAGGAGACTAGCAGAGTGGA
>NW_023412725.1:0-1207 GCF_903995425.1 Onychomys torridus
GATCCCCTCCAGTGCCCTGATGAAATCAGCTTGGCTCCCCCTCCATTGACCAGATGAAATCGGCCTGGATACCCCTACAATACACTGATAAATGGACCTGGGTCCCCTGTAGTGTCAGTGATGAATAGGCCTAGATCCTCTCCAATGCCCTGATGAAATCGCGGTGTTTCCCCTCCAGTGCCCTGATGAAATCAACCTGGCTACCCTAAGAGTGTCCGTTATGAAATCGGCCTGTGCCTCCCTCTGGAGTGCTGATGAAGTCGGCCTGGTTCCCCCTGCAGTGCAGGTATAAAATCAGTCTGGTTCCCCCTTCATTGTCCAGGAGGAAATTGGCCTGGGTCCCCCTCCAGTGTCAGGGGTGAAATTGGCCTTTTTCCCATTCTAATGCCCTGATGAAATCAGCCTGTGTCTCCCTCCAGTGTCCAGCATGAAATCGGCCTGGCTTCCCCTCTAATGCCCTGATGAAATTGGCCTGGCTCCCCCTCCTGTGTCAGGGATGAAATCGGCCTAGCTCTCTCTCCAGTGCCCTGATGAAATTGGCCTGGCTCCCCCTCCAGTTCCCTGATCAAATTGTGCTGGCTCCCTACAAGTTTCAGAGATGAAATTGGCCTTGCTCCCCATCCAGTGCCCTTACGAAACCGTTCTGGCTCCCCTCCAATGCCCTGATTAAATTGGCCTGGTTCCCCCTCCATGGTCCAGGATGAAATCTCCCTGTCTCCCTCTCCAGTGTTAGGGATGATATTGGCATGGCTCCCCTCCACTGACAGGGATGAAATCAGCCTGGCTCCCTTTCCTGTGTCCTGATTAAATCGGCCTGGCTTTTCTTCCAGTGCCCTGATGAAATTGGCCTTGCTCTCCCTCCCGTGTACAGGATGAAATCAACCTGTCTCGCCCTCCAGTGACCAGGATGAAATAAGCCTGGCTCTCCCTTCTGTGTCCATGATGAAATCACCCTGGCTCCCCCACAAGTATTTGCTATGAAATCGGCCTGGCTCCCCTGTCTGTGTCCAGGATGAAATCAGTCTTGGTACTCCTCCAGTGCCCTGAAGAAATAGGCCTTAGTCCCCCTGCAGTGTGGGTATAAAAGCAGTCTGGGTCCTCCTCCAGTGTCCAGATGAAATCGGACTGGCTCCCAAGCCATGTGTCAAGGATGAAATCAGACTGGCTCTCCCTCCATTGTCCAGGATGATATCGTCATGTCACCACC
>NW_023412726.1:0-16646 GCF_903995425.1 Onychomys torridus
AATGACCAACACTTATTAGGGGAATAGAATAATAGAGTGACTAGTCTTAGAGACTTCAGAGCCAGTGGGACCATAACCTGGTTTTGATAGTAAACTAGCCATGAGCCTCTGGACAATTAATGATCTGTTTCTCCATCTAGGAAATAGAAGTGGAACTGCACCTCCTTGTGGGGTGTGAGAATGAGTCAATGAGAAAATACTTGGCAAACCACTGTTACAGGTTCTGTGAAATGATAAACTGCAGTCAGTTGTTGTAACTGGCTGGTTGTGTGTCAACTTGACACAAGCTGGAGTCATCAGAGAGGAAGGAGCCTCAGTAAAGGAAATGCCTCCATGAGATCCAGCTGGAAGGCATTTTCTCATTTAGTGATTGATGGGAAGGGCCAGCCCATGGTGGGTGGTGCCATCTCTAAGCTGGTGGTCCTGGGTTCTATAAGAAAGCAGGCTGAGCAAGCCAGGGAAGCCAGCCAGTAAGGAGCACCCCTCCATGGCCTCTGCATCAGCTCCTGCCTGCAGGCTCCTGCCCTGTTGAGAGTTTGTCCTGACCTCCTTCAATGTTGAACAGCAATATGGAAGTGTAAGCCAAATAAACCCCTTTCCTCCCCAGCTTGCTTTTTGGTGATGGTGTTTCATTGCAGCAATGGAAACTCTAACGAGGATGGTTATTAATTGCCATAAAGTTATCCTGGGAACAAGAGGAACTAAGTGAACTTCCACATCCTAAAAGTTTGTAATTGGTAATCTGTTAAATTAGAAATTATTTAAAATAACTTTGGGTGCTAAGTCTCACACAGTAAAACTCTTAGATTTATATATTAGTGGTGAAACATAAATTATACCACTCTCTTGGAATTAAATAATTTTAAAGGTCTAAAACGTTGAAGCCTTGGCCTAGGAACATACATAAAATGGATCAAATTCTTTTTCCTTTTGTCTTTTTATTTTTTCCCTACTGTGGGTCAAATCAATGGTCTTGTGCATACTAAGTAGTCTTGGAAATCTGAGGTCCACACCAAGCACCATAATTTTTCTTAAAAAAATATAGTTATAAACAACTTCAGTGATAGTAATATTAGGCTTTAAAAAAATATTTAGTTGGCAAGATGGCTCAGATGCTAAAAGTGCTTGCTGAGTATGTCTCATGATGTCCTGAGACCCAGGGTGCCAGCAGGATCAGCCCCGAAATCTAGTGTTTGACCTCCACATGAGTGCTGTGGTGGAGTGTGTGTGCGCACATCCCTGGCATCACACACACACCACACACACACACACACACACACACACACATTTAAAACATTGAAAATGAATTACACTTATGTGTGTGCGCACTCCAGTGTGTCTCTTTCCATGGGAATTCTAGGGGTCAAACTCAGGTACTCAGGCTCATATGGTGAGTACCTTTACCCATTGAATCAATGCAAAATGTCTCCACTTGGAATGTTAACTCTGAGGGACAATATGTAGTCAATGTTTAAAATTATGTTTATATTAAAAATGTTTATGAAACAAAAAAATAGCACACAAATTCAGTTACATTTCTATGTTCTTATAATGGCATATGATCTCACTGTGTTATATTATTTTGTGCCTTTACATATGTGTGTGTAAAGATAAAAACTGAATAGAAATATGAAAAATAATTGACCTCCTATAGTTCTGGGTTATTTAAAAGTTTGAATTTTGTTGCTGTTGACTTAATATTAGGATTATTTCTAATTGGTTTATTGAAGGGTTCAAATTAAACAATCTTGTTTCATTGCTTCAGCTGAGGAACCTGGCAGCTGGTATTTTCTTGTGCATCCAGTGACCAATGGGGGCTGCTAAGAGGATCCATCTCACATTAATATTTTCAGAAGATGCTAACTTTTAAAGTAAATGTTTCATTTGTAACACTAATGGTTAACTTGAATAAGCCTTGTTGGTCACCTATGAAAAATGCATCACATCCCTTTTGCACACATAGAGTTAATGACTACTGGAATTTGTGTTCTAACAAGAGAACAACTGAAGTGTGGTTCCTTACTGACCTGGACTCCAGTTTCCTGGGATCTACCTACAAACAAACCAACAACTGAAGTCAGAAGCAGAGGCCCTGGAAGTTCCAGAGGGCAGTTTTCCCCAACACTCCTCCTGAGGGGTTTCCTCCTGTCTGCTTGGACACTGGTTTATCTGCCCCATCATTAACTGGCCAGATAGCAGCAGAGCCCACTCACGACTGAGGGAGATAAGTGAGCCTTAGACTAATAAAGGAGCAGAAATCTACAGAAAACAGGCATGATGCAACCAGATGTGGACAAAGCCAAGTTCCAGAGCAGAGCAGTCTTAGGAGGACATGAATATTACAGTTCAAAGGAAAGATGGGGCAGAGAGACTCTGAGAAAGCACATGGAGCTGCAATTCTGCTTTTAGAGGCAGAGCTTTATTAACCCCTCTTCTTGTCTTCTCTTCAGTTAATCCGGGGAGACTAAAATGTAAATAGTACCCGGGTAGCCCAACAATGGTGTCAGGGCATGAAGGCACCGCAATCTGAATGGCAGCGGCCTGTCAGCAGTTCCTTTCCCACAGTCGGTCCCTCTCCAGCAGGTCCTCCCTTGCCTGGTGAGTCATGTCTACTTTGCCAATCACCCTGTCATTAGTCCCTGGCACAAGAGAGCAGGTCAGGCAATGCAAGGGAACAGGAACCTGCTGCCTATGACTCACAAAGGGCCAAAGCTGAGTCACCTGGCTCTGCTTGAGTTTTCTAACCTGAGAGGCTCCAGATCTACTTAATGTCTTGTCCTCAAGGATCCCTGTGTGCTGCTCAAGGGTATTTCCCTTCCCTGTTAGGAGAGAAGGGACTTGGGCAGCAAGCCCGCCATCCAAAAGGCAAGTTGGTAACTGATGGGCAACATGAAAAGCAGAAAAAAAGCCAACAAAAGTGGAAATGTGTTTGATGCAGTACCTCAAACAACTCACTGTCTTTCTTTCACAGAGCCTACAAATGACAGAGTTTTAAATTCTAAATGTGGACTCCCCTACCCCAGGGGAAATACAGGTTGAGAGCCCATCGTTGAATAACTGAGAAAACTTGGGCAGCCCCATCTCTCTGAACTCTCATTTGCTCACCTGCTAAATGGGGTTAATTCTATTATTGCAAAGATCTAGTGCAGGATTAAAGGTGATTACCATGCAGACAAACCTGTACACACTAAAGTGCTGGATGAATGTTACCTGTAATGTTACCTGTTCTAACCTACTGGATATGAGCAAGAATCAGTTGCAAGTTTAGTTAAATAATAAGATTAGACACTAAGTTTAGTAAGATTCTCAAGGAGAATAATGGGACACCCCCCCCAGCCCCTATTATAGTCTCTGTATCTCTCAAGCTGAGAATGGATGGCTGATTTTACATTCTTTTTACAGTAAGGGAAGCCTACATAATGGATACCAGCTGTGTTAAGCAAAAAATCTGGGCTCAAGTCCTGTGTAATGAAGTTTCGATCATTCTATTCAGTGGACTTATGCGGGTAGTGGTGGTGGGTGGTGGTACCTCTCCACCCAGCACACTGGAGTAGACTTGTTAGGACAGGCATATAGGAACCAAGGCCCAGTAGCATACTGGGAACAAGAATAGGGAGACTTGACTACCACCCTTACCTCTTCCTTAGCTAAACAACCTAACACAAGTGATATTTCCTAAGTTTTTGAATTATTCATCTGTGAGACACATGCAATCCTGTCTATTTTGTAAGACGTGGGTCAGGACTAAACAAGGTCCACCTGTCTAGATCACTTAGTACAATATCTGCCATGTAAGCATCCTTGAGATGGTAGCACCCTGATTGATGTACTAAGTGCCCAGTAAACTGTAGGTGTTAGTACTGTGTTTACTCCCAACCATCCTCAATGATGGCACTGTGGCCCATCCAATGGCACAAAGGCCAGCTATCATCTCTGGTCTGGGGAGTAACCAGGTCCGTGTTTAGGTCAACCAACCAGCAGGTATTGGTGGAGGAAAACTTTTTGAATGACTTGACAGTAACATGCTGTCAGTGACAAGAGTTCTTATATCACGGGAATTGTCTTGGGCAGTGTCACCAAATGCATCATTTTATAAAAGAGAAAATGACCCAGGGGAGGCTATGGGGCACACCTTGACCAAGCAGGAAGTTTCTACCGTCATCTGCTGTCAGATCCCTTCCCATGTAGGAAGTTGAGTCACATTCAGGGACTGGATTACTAAGATGCTTTGATGAAGTAATTCCCAGTTTTAATATTTTAAAATATAGGCTTACGCAATGCTTAAAGGCAGGGTTTCCTGCTGTACAGCCTGCTGTCCCTGCATAGTGAAGGGCCCCCTAGAAAGGAACAAGACAGCAGCTTCTAGTTACCTATGGATGAAGATGATGAGGTCAGTGTGCACCCAAGGCGGGGGCAGGAAAAGAGGAGAGGGGCAGATACATGGTTTCAATTGTTTTCATCTTTGTCTGCTAAATCATAATAAAGTTGGAAAATGAAAAACATATTTTCTTCTGACCCCAATCTCTGGTGTTGAGCCAAGGCGCTGGGATCCTGCTGGGACAGCCATTGTTGTCTTGTTTGACAAGGGAGGGCCTGCCACTGTCTTACCTCTCCTTTGACCCCATCTGTGGCCCCAGCCATTGGGATTTATTTGTCAAGTGCAAGTAAGAAGGCACGGTTGGAAAGAGCTCCTCTCCCTGCCTCGTTTTAAAGCAAGAGTCCACTAAGGGAGAGAAAAATGGAATGCTCAGGTTTTAAGAAGGCAAGGCAAAGAGGGACAGACTAGAAATGTCAGGGCGATCTAAAAAGCCTGGGACATAGTTGATTTGTTTCTTGGCTCAGTACTCTTGGGCAAGGTCAAATCTATTGCTTTAAATTTAGAGAAACTTTGTGTACAAAGGTGCAAGGGAAAAAAAAAAAAAACTCTGGGTATTCTGTTTAAAACCAATCTATTACTTAAATAAACGTTTCTCCAGGTTGCCAGAATTTCTAAGTACACACTTATTTTAAAGAGGGAATTTTTTCAATTTTATCAATATACACTTATACAATTTCTGTTTCATCTCTCTGTGGTCTATTCATGAAAATCAGCTGGTACAAATGGGAGCTAATGCTGTGCTAAGGAAGAGAATTCCCAGTTCAGCACATCCTACACATTAGCAAGGCTCTTCCCCGGGGAGTAACACACCATGGTGATGTTCTCACTACCCTCCATCAATACTGATTCTGAGTCCAGAGGTCCCGAGGACTCTTTTCAAAATTTATTTTTGGACTGAAGGCCTATAGTTTATAGGTAGCACACGTGCTTAGCATGTGCTAGGGCCTCAGTTCCATCCCTGGAATTCAAAAGAATCAACTAAAATAAAAGTGCTTCTTTAAACAAACGCTTGGGACTTGAGAAGCAGCCCAATGTTAAAGAGCACTCACTCTCATAGAGGACTGCGATTCCATTCCCAGCATGCACAGCAGGCAGCTCACAACCACTCCCAAGGGATCCAGTACTCTTTTCTGGCCTTGATGAACACCTGCACAGACATGTATAAACACACACACACACACACACACACGCACACACACACACACACACACACACACTAAAGTTAAAAATAAACAAAAACTGAGTATCATTGAAAATTTCTTTCTGCCCAAATACAAAGTCGGCAGAAGCAAACTACAGATTACTACCGTCAGTTTTGCAGAGAAGAGGCCTGTGTGAAATCTTTCCAGTACTTGTCTCCCTCCAGGAAGTTACATCATCTCACACTCCCAGGCCTAGGAGTGGCCACAGGAAATGACTAGGGAAGAAAGTAGAAGAGAGTGTGCATGCACACTGTATATCAAGCAGGAAACAGTAGCTAGGAAGAAACACTGGGCTGGGCTAAAGACTTTAAGTTGACATTGGCACTCTGGCCCTGAGCTCTCTATAGTTTTTGTGGTGGGCCTGCTTAGAGGACCCCAAAATTGGTCTGCAACTCCAGAAATCTTAGGAACGCTAGACATCAAGGATCTGTGCTGTGCTCCAAATCCTCAGACTTTCTGATAATCCAGATGGACTACCATAACACAGGAAGTTCCCTCTAGGTCATCAGGAATCCATTGTTCAATTTGCAGCTTGCTGGTGCCTCCCAGATCTTCTTTCCTCACCATTTATTCCCCCTTCTCCCAGAAAGCGGGCAGGACATCAGCAGGCTCAGTGGCAGTGTAGGAGGTGCAGGCCCCTTCTGCCTGAGTTCTTTACTGGCCTAAAGAGGCTAGTTATCCTTGGGCAGTGGGAGGTGAGGTCTAATTTACATATCCCAGGAGAGAAGGCAGGGGAGAAAGTAGAAGACATGAGTGAGCTGTCCAATGCCATCCAAACCAGTTTTACAGCTGAGAGTCTGGAACAATAACAAACTGCCTTTCTACAGACTACTAGATGCTCAATAAAGGATAACTAGTGTCCAACATGTCACAGGTACCAGCTCCCCAGTGTTCACGCATCACACCCTCCAGCAATAATTATTCCTACAACATGAAAGAGATGATCAAGCTTAGAATATAGAAGAGACATGCTCAGGGCACAGACCCAAATTTAGAAATGCAAGCAAATTTCAAAACTTAAGCACTAGGGGTCAAAGTATGGCCCGTCGGTGCCATTACCTGATGTTGCGTTTCATTAAAACTAATATCTGCATACACTGCACAAATGATATTACTTTTGCTTTTGTTTGCTTGCTTGGTTTTCTTTTTTTCTTTTTATTATTAATGTTGTTATTATTATTATATGTCAGCATCTCACTGTGTAGACAATCCTAGCCAGCAACTCACAATGCTTCTGTTTTGGCCTCAGGAATGCTGGGATTACAGGCATGTACTATCACATCCCGCTCAAAAGATCAGTTTTTATTACCACTTTTTATGATTTTTGAAGAAAGTGGTTTTGAACAATCTTCTTGACAGGTTAAAAACTAAAAGTCAGAAGTCCCCTGAGCATGGAAAGCCCCTCCTGCACAAGTACAAGAAGTTCTAATGGAGTAGTGTGTGCAGGATGGAGGGGGGCTCAGAGTAGTCCAATGTCTACCCAACATCTCCCCTTTGGAAAAGACCACAATCCTCCAGAACCCCAGAGACAACTGACAATTACAGGGAGTTGTCTGGCTCACATATCCCTCCTTCCCAAGATGTGGAAAGCAATGCTAATATAATCAACTTTGGAGCCACAGATGTAACTCCCAAGATTACCTCCAAATACACACAATGGAGGTGAACTAAATGTGCAAATGACTGTGGTTACCTTGAGGGTATGTGATAGTGTTCTACTTAAGTGGTGTGTGTTATGCATATGTATGTGTGTATATTTTAGATGTCCTGTTTAAATTCACACCCCATAGTAGCAGAAAAAGAGAAATGTAATATGTTATACTAGACAAATGTATCCCTAAGTTGCCTTCTAGCTTTGAAATTTTAAGTCAGAGTTCCAAACTAATGGTAGAACTTGATATGAGCCAACATCTAAAGCAGAAACCCAGAACTGCAGGTTTATTTCAAAAGTCAGATCTGGCAACAATCATCTGAGCGATAGGCTTTAAATAGAGCAGACACGCTTTCCTAAGCTGACCTGCTGCTGACTCAGGATCTGCAGTTTTCCAAGGCATTTAACACCATGGATCCCTACACTGCAGAACTACTCACTGTGGACTATGTCTTCATAGTCAGGAGAACTTGAGCAATAGGGTCTTGCACACCCATGTATAACAGGGAGGCTTTGCTCACAGCAGTGGGCTTTCAAAGACTGCTTCTCAGCCTCGGCTCTACATATGAATTGCTGGCAGACGTTTTAGAACTATGCTTTCTCCGAATCTAGACCAATTAGATCAGGTTTTCTGACTGTGTAGTCCCAGCATGAGCAACACAACTGTTGTGAAGCAATCAGAGATGGCAGTGCTGCCAATATCCTGTAGTTCCCCTCTGTGTCCCTGTCCCACACTACCCCATCCTCCTCCTCCTTTATCCCAACTCCAGCACCACAGGTTAATATTGCTTCTGTTGAACTTGCTAATACAGAAGCATACTGAATCCTTATCTCAACTGTGAGGACTGAGATGTATCCATGTTAACACATGCAAAAGTTGGCCTATTTTCACCCATGTTTACTACTTCACTATGTGACTTCATTGTAAACTGTTTTCCCACACTATTGTTGGTGCAGATTTGTGCCGTTCTGAGTCTAGGGCTATAACAGTTAATTCCAATATCCTGTAGACATGCCCATAGGACATTATGCCCTAGACACAGAAATGCCGGGGAATAGGGGTATAAATCATTTACATATTCAGGTCCAGTAGATATGGCTAAACAAAAAGATGTATCCAAAAGTGTCAAATATCCTGCCACTGGGGTGTGTCAGAGTTCTGCCAGCACTCTGTGGGACTTTTGGCGGGTGTACAGAGTTACAGCATTGTGGTCTTCATTTTCGGCCCCTGAGAGTTGACAACACCGAGCACACTTCGGGTTCTTAGCCATGTGGCTGCCTGTCTGTGATGCACCTGTTGAAATCTCTTGCTCATTTTTCTGTGGTGTTGACCTTTCAGAATTGATGTGTTTAAGGGGGTTGTCAGTATGAGCAAAGTATGACTGAAAGCTGTCAATGCAGTCTATTAGTTTGTGTGCTAACTGAAGACAATCAAATGTTTTTGACTTGTTTGCATGTCTTGGACATGAGTTTATTAGCTATATGCAAGGCACATGTCTCCCCCCCACCCCCAGCTTGGCTTTTCCTCTCAATGGTATGCTTCAAGAGTCTGAATTTCTCCATTCTAATACAGTCCAATCCACAGATTTTTTTTTCATCATGTAATTTTATATCTTATTTAAGAAACCATGGCCCATGCCAAGGTCATAAACATAGTCTACTTTTGTCATCCAGAACAATGCTGCTTGGTAGATGATAAAAATGGAGGTCACATTGTAGTTTTAAATTTTCTAGTACCTATCTTTTAAAAGTAAAAATAGACTGAAATTTATTTTAACATTTATATAATCAAATACTTAAAAATATTATCATTTCAATGATCAGTCAGTATAAAATTATCAATGAGATACTTTGTATTTTTACCCATTTATTATTATTTATTTTTATTACTAATATGGGTATGTAGGATGTGTGTGTGATCATTCTGTGATATGTTTGTGGAGGTCAGAGGGCAACGCTCAGGAACGGTTTCTCTTCTTCTCCCATGGGTTCCAGGGACTGAACTGTTCACAAAGTGTTTTTATCATTGAGCCATCTTGCCAGTCCCATGTTCTTTCTCTACAAAGAGTTTACAAAATCTACTTTATGCTTTGTACATTTCAGCACGATCTTCTTTATTGGGACAGCCATATTGCTAGACCCGTATAGGAGGTTACTCTGTTTTGTCAGCTATATCTAGATCAATATATAGAGCTGTACACATTTTAGGGCAACCATTTTTCTTTCCACATGGATATTCAAACAGCTCCCAATTTCCTGTGGTATTGAGATCATTGATCACAAATACCAATATCCAAAGATGTCCTTAAAATCCTAGTCCACTCTACTGATATGCCACATCCTCCTTTAAAAGTTCCCAGGAGATTTCTCATTCATATCTCATGTTTAGAACCATTTCCTTGTTGAGCAATTTTATAAAGTGGGAAGGAATATAAAAGTTAAGATCAGTATTATCAAGTGTCTCTTTATGATACTATTTCAGGATATGTGTGTGTGTGTGTGTGTGTGTGTGTGGGGCAGGGGGTTGGATAGTAACTAAAGTACCACCTGCCAGAAAAGCATTTCTTACTATCAATAATAGTTAAAAGCATTTGAAAGTGGCAGCAATAGTCCAGCCTGTGAAACCAACATTTGCCTGTTATTTTTCAGTCATTGATTGGGGGGGGGGAGCTATGTTGTTTTGTTCCCACACAGTTCAGAGACTAGAATTCCACTTCAAGCAGATTGTTCCTGGAAACCATCCAGGTAAAGGCATTTGGAATTAATGGAACAGGAGGAGCTCATTAGGAGACCCTGTAACTTTGACCCAAAGTAACATGGCAAGGGTCCTGTAACGTGTACAACATTACAGATGAGCATAATTTAAGTTTTCTTTACATCAGCATATTTTATGTTTTTATAGTTTTATTCCCAGGTCAAACAAGAAAACAGACTTTGAAGAGAAGAAATTGAAGCCAATTTAGATATCAAACTTGAGTAATCTTCCTTATTGAAAAAAAAAATGCTCTGAGAATTTTTTTTCTTAAATCTTGAAATGATTAGTTTACTGCTAGCCTGTGTTGGGCTCAAACTAATCAACAAGTATTTATTGACTGTCTGACAAAATACGCCTGACAAAGGAATCAAAATAAGACAAATGGCTTTGTTCCAGCAGACAAGTCCACCGTGGAGAAATCAATTGTTTAATCACAGTTTTCCTCATAAAGTACTTCATTTTAGAATGTGGATACGGCAAATAATTGTCTCAAGTCCCTTAGTGTGATAGTTGATCTAGTTCAAATAACCTAAGCAGCCCTGCCTGTAAATTTTATATTCTTCCATCAACGAGAAATGTACATATCTTTGGGGTTCCTTTTTTTGTTTGTTTGTTTGTTCCAATTCACAGAACTCGCAGGCTGGAGGCAGGAGGATTACAATAAATACCAGGCCTGGGCTCCATAGTGAGGTCAAGGGCAACCTTAGGTACATGGTGAGTCCATCTCAGGAAGAATGTGTGTGTGTGTGTGTGTGTGTGTGGTGTGTGTGTGTGTGTACAAATCTCAAACACACCCCGTGCATCTGTGTGTGGGGGATTACAAGACAAACTGTAGGAGTCACCTCTCTCCTGTCATGTGAGTCCCTAGGGCAAACTCAGATGGTCAAACTATTGCGGCAGGTACCTTTCCTCTCTACCTTGCTGGCCCCAAACTTCTGTTTTTATGCAAACTGATAAGCACAAATCAATTTGAATCCAGCCTTCCTGCTGTGCCTCGTCACTCTTGTCCACAGTCTGTCTTTCCTCATATATCTGTGGGTTGGTCTCTTCACATTGCCTCCTCGGTTACACTGGAAAATTCCTGGGAATCCTAAGGCTGGTGTGAGGGAGCTGCTGGTACCTTCTTGCCATGTGTCTACCAGCTTCTAGCAGCACCTCTGCAATGGCTTTGGGACCCGAGAAAACATGCATCCGAAATCTGTATGTATGTCAGATAGGTGTATAAAAATATAGCTCCCCTGATCTGTCATTTTACAATGATGAGCACAACAAGCTGACTTTTAGGAAAGAACCCTTCCATGACTGCTCTTCACTGGGTTTTACTATACTGTGGGGATGTTTTAGTATATATCTTTCACTTATTCACTACTTTTCTTTGAGGCAGTTTCAAGGATGGATCAGTTCCACAAAAAAAGGATTTCAGTAATCACAAAAAGTGACATTCAAAAAGGTCCCTATCCTACCAAAAAGCAGGCTGCCTGGACAGTCAGCTCCACGAGGGCAAGCACTCTTGCAGTGCTGATGGTCTTGAGCCTAGAGCACATGGAAAGCACTCACCAATAATCACAAAAATGGAGAATTAAGTACTATTTAGCAAATGCCACAACTGCCATGTGGATGGCACCTAACATCTGCCTTTCTTTCCATCCTGACACCCAACCTTACATGATAGGCATTAAAATAATATGCTACAGATAAAGGAATCAAGGTTTGAAGAATATTACTGGCCTGGCTAAATCACAGTTAGCAGGAAACAGTGACTCACATTCAAATCTTTCTTGTCTACACTCTGTCAAGCACACCACACCTTCACCCCAATCTATAACAAACTATAGATTGATGTTTAAGTTTTTTAATAAGCTACCAAGTTGGAATGTTTTGTTATAAGACTCCAATATCTCCAATAATTGACACATGGGATTATACAGAATTGAAAGAGTTTCTTCACAGCAAGGAAATTATTGGTAGAATGAACAGGCAGCTTAAAGAATGGGGGAAAACCTTTGTAATCTATATTTCTGGCAGGGCTAATGTCTAGAGTATATAAAGAACTCCAAAAATCAAATAGCACAAAATGTGCTAATTGGTAAATGGGCTGCAGAATTAGACATACAGTTCTTAAAAGAAATACAAATGGTCAATACATATTTCCTAAAAGTAATCTGAATCCTTATCCAGCAGAGAAATGAAAAATTAAAACCACTTTGAGATTCCTCTTACCTAAGCCAATGGTTATCAATGGGAAAGCAGACAACAAATACTGAGCATGTGAGGAAGAGAAACCTTACTGACTCTTGGTAGGGGTGTACACTGGTGCAGCCACTATGGAAATCAGAGTGGAGGTTTCTCGAAAAGCTAAAATTAGAACTACCATATGACCCAGCTACCCTCCTCCTGGGCATACACTGGAAGGATGCTGTCTCCAGCCACAGAGACACTCGAACATCCTTGCTCATTATTGCTCTACCAGTAATAGCCAGGAAATGCAACCAGCCTAGATTCCACCACATATGAATAGATAATGATACATATAAACAACGGCATTTTCTTCATCTGTAAAGAAAAATAAAATTCAAAAATTCACAGGAGGAGCTAGAAAGATGGCTCCATGGTTAAGAGCACATAATGCTATTTATTGCACAGGAGCCAAGTTTATGTCCCAGCATCCATGTCAGGTGGATCACAACCACCTAGGACTTCATCTCTAGGCAATCCAACACCAACTTCTGGCCTCTGTGGGTACCTACACTTATGTGTACATACTTCATACAGATGTATGCACATGAACATAATTAGAAATAAATACACCATAAAGAAGAAAAAGGATGCACAGACAACAGATAAAAACCGACAATATGACATTTAGTAAGGTGAGCCAGACTCAGAGACAAACGCTGCACGTCCCCACAGATGCACGGCCTAGCTTCAGGTTCATTTCCATAGGGTATTTGTGTGGGGCTGGGTGTGGACAGAGGGGTCGGAGGAGGAAGACTACTGGTGGGGACGGACAACAGAGCACATGGGATGTCGGGGGGGGGTTACTGAGAACAGAATAGGACAGTGCAGGGCTAGCGGGGAGACGGCAGAGGGGAGCCAACCGGAATTAAGTTCTCATAAAACACCACAAGGAAAACTTGGACTTTTTGTGCTAACTTAAAAGGTTTGTTGTTTTTTGTTGTTGTTGTTTAATGATTCCAAGTTGGAATGTTTAAATGTTACCAATGGCTTTGGAAATACCTCTCTACATTAAGGACAATGGGAGGCTAGTGGAATAGGAATAAAAAACCCTGCATTTGAGTATGTAAAAGGCCACAAAAGCTTTGCTTTTCTCACGCATTATGCCAGTCTGAGATACACCGAAGCTAAACTTCCTTGTGTGGAGGGTGCGGAGACTATAAACTCAATCTCCTTGAATTAAATGAGAAAATACATATACATACAGCAAGGGCTGAATAACAAATAGAGATTGTAGCCAACAAACTAATCAATGTTTAGAACTAATAAATTATTAATAATAAATGTAGACATTACCAAGATTTATCTTCAAAATCATGTTAATCAATTTGATTGTTATTTTAGAAATGTTTGTATAGTTGTTACCCATACATGTGCCTATTTTCTCCTTAAAGTATTTTTCTTTTGGCCAACAATCCTATGGATGAAATTATAATTGAAATTCCCCCCTTGGGGTTTAAAAAAAAACAGGCTTATAGGAGGATGAAAAGCAAGAAAGTTAAAAGTTTGGACTCTCAGGCATGGTAGAGAAACCACATAAAAGACTAGGGATGTAGCTCAGTGGTAGATCATTTACTCAGCTTACATAAGGGCCTGGGTTCCTTCCCCAGCAAGACAGACAGACAGATAGACAGACAGACAGAGATACACACACACACAAAGAGGAAGGGGCAGAGAGAGAGAGAAAGGAGACATTGAACATCAATTGTTAGTGAATAAATTAATATTCATCACCTAGCAAGTCCCAAAGATTTTTTTTCCTAGAGTTGTATAAAGATTTTCCAGGAAATTATAATTTTTTTAACAATAACTTCTTTCCTAAGACTGTTTAATTTAGGAAAAATAAAGTTTTGTTTTGTTGCATGAGGCTAGCTGCTTTAATCAATCAGCTAATTTCTTCGGGGCCTGACAAGGAGTATTCCATCCCCAAAGATAGGACTAACTTATTAAAGTTTGTCCCTGAGGTGAGCAGGTCCTGCCTGCTCTGAGCTGGAGGCCCTGTGACTCGGTGTGAAATGGACTGACAGGCCACCCAGGCGGCACAGTGGCCACACTCCTCATGTCATCTTGAGTCAGGTTTCCTAATAACCCAAACCCAGCGGTGTGTGGGTTCAGCGCCTAAGCCACTCTCCCATCCCTCTCATGGATCAGCAGCAGCTCAGCCGACAGCTAAGTGAGAGAGCCAGGAGCATGGGTCCGAATCCAACTTCCCTCTCCTCTGCCAAGCACTGCTGAAGTCAGGCTTCAGGCGGGAGGCTCCCAACCCTTCCAGAATCTCTCCCACAACATCACGGCAAAAAGAGGTGTTTTCATTCCTTCTCTGCTTCCCTCCCTCCCTCCGCTTCACCCTCACACACACCCTACAACCACATACACACACCGAGTCAAGAGAACTTATGGAAGTTCCCCAATAACATCACAGAACTGACGCCTACCTTCCAAAGGGGTCAGGCTGAAGAAGATGTTCCTCGCCTATGAGGAGCGACCACAGAGGCTTCCCCTTCCAGCCAGCTCTGTTCTCATCAGAGAGCAACACACCCCATCTGTGTAAGCCCTGAAATTCTTGCAGAGACCCACCCTCGAAAGTTGCAAGTCAAGATTTCTGACTGAGGGCAGTTAGTCACGTGAGGCAAAGCAACTGGATGGCACCTTCAGGTTCTTCCAGATGGGACGTCGCTTCCTGTTCCACCACTAGGAGAAGCGAAAACTGGAGTCTAATCAGACACTGAATACTTACAAATGCATCGGTTGCCTCATCGCCGCTGCCTTTGGTGTACACATACTAGCCGGCCTCGGAGGAGGTGGTTTTGCTGTGTGCGCTGAAGGAAAGGGCTTAGGTGGCTGGCCACAGAGAGACTTGAGTCACTGTCGAAGGTCTGCACTCTGGTCTGAGCTGGTTTGACAGCTACAGTACACTCTAGCAGCTGCAAATCCCAGCACGCTTTTGGGTAACTAAACCATCCCCACTAACACTCCCACTGCATGCACCATCAGACTCTTACGTGAAGGAGCCTCAGACACAGAGCGTGGTTCCTCTGCTTGTTTTGCCCCAGTGATGGGGGCAAAAATCTATTTAAAGAAAATTATAGCAACTAAAATAAATAGCTCAACAAGAGAGTCTGGCAACGTTTTCTTTTTAGAGCAGTCAGATGCAATTCACCTTGGTTTTGTCTCGGTCTCAAAGAGCAATCGCCACAAAGAAAGATCACAACAGGACCACCCTCTGCTTGAAGTGCTTCCGTTTCAGAAGGGAGTGTGCACACACGATTGGGGTTTATTTGAGGAGGTGTACTGTGGGGGCAGCTCCACTTTCTCTTGCGGAAGATGAGCTAGCTCTGGGCTTGGGCTAGTTAAAGGTGCTTTGACAGGAAGAAAGCTCCAACAAGTTGATTCACGTATCCTGGTAAACCAAAGCTGGCATCCTTGGCACTTCTGCAGCACCCCCTCCTCTGCCAGCGGATCCCAAGAGCGCCTCACCAGCTGCCAACTGATGAAAAGCCTTTCGTGTTTTCTGTCAGCTGTTAGATGACGAAAAAACTTCAGAAGTCCCCAAGTGGAGAAAAGAGACGGCAGTTTCAAACCAACAGAAACGCCTGACTTTTACCACTGGATTTAGTTCACAGAAAGAGGACTGATAAAGCCCTGTCATTCAGCATTTCCTCACCCATTCTCCCTCAACTCCCTCCTTGCAGACTGCTTTCTATTGAAAAGTTAATGAATTTAGCTCATCATTAGGAGCGGGTTTGGTTTATGTCTCTAATTGCTGCATACCAAGGGCAAGGGGATCAACTACATTCAAGGACAGCCTGAGCTACATAGTAAGTTCCAGGCCAGCCTGGGCTACAAAGTGAGACCCTATCTTACAAAACCAAAGCAAACAAACATCTTTGGCTAGGAGGGCTAATCTCCAGGTCACTAAAAGGGCAGATGGTCCGTTATGTCTTCCTCGATTGTCCTCAGGAGACTGCTGTGGCCTTCCCTGGCTCTCTGGGATGTCTTTCCAGATCTAGTTCAACTTCCCATGGCTCTCTTCTCCCTTTCCTAATTCAAGGATTTGTTCTCATTCTTCTCTCTAGCTGAGAAGCCTTGACCTTCCCCCTGGAGGGTCAAGAGCAGCCTGCTCCCGGATGCCCTGCCCTTGGCTCTGCTGCTCTCTCAAGCTCTCCTGGCCAGCAGTCCTGCTGTGCATACACCTGCATGTCTAACCAGCTGCCCAACTTGACTGCTCCCACTTCTGCTTCCAGGGAGCTCAAGGGCCAAACCCTTCCAGCTCCTCTATTCCTAGGGAGCACAGTGCCCAGTTGGTCAAACAACCCAGTAGTCATCTCACACACACACTTGTTGCATGCCAGGGAGATCTGGGGGAAGACGATTTCCCTAAATATTATTCTGGATCTTTCCCCCAGT
The DNA here is from genome assembly GCF_903995425.1 of Onychomys torridus. NCBI lineage: Eukaryota > Metazoa > Chordata > Mammalia > Rodentia > Cricetidae > Onychomys > Onychomys torridus. The sequence continues at coordinate 16,629 of NW_023412726.1, forward strand.
TCAACAAGCCAGAAGAGA
>NW_023412727.1:0-670 GCF_903995425.1 Onychomys torridus
CTACTGCCATAAGAATGGCATTGCACACAGGGACATCAAACTAGATAACATCCTGTTGGATGGCAAAGGAAGCGTCAAACTGTGTGACTTTGGCCTGGCCATCATAGTCACCTCTGGGCAGAGGTCCAAGGGATTCTGTGGCACCCTTGAATATTGTGCTCCAGAACTATTCACTGACACAGAGTATGATGCAAGGGCGGTGGACATCTGGAGCATGGGAGTGGTTTTATATATAATGGTGACAGCGCGCTTCCCATTCAAAGCAAAGACCTATTCAGACATGAAGGAGGAGATGCTGAATCCCAAGTACTGCATTCCTTCCACAGTTTCTCAAAACATTGTAAACCTCATTGTGCAGTTATTCACTGTGATGCCTGAGCAGAGACCCAAGATAAGTGATATTAGGCAGCACCAGTGGTTCAAGGACAGAGAAGAATTTTGGAAACCCCCACTATCCTCAGAGACATACAGTACCATCCCAAATCCCAGCCTTGTAGTGACTATGTGGGGCATGGGCTATGATCCCAAGGATATTAGAGATTGTGTACGTGAGAAAAAGTTCAATAACATCATGGCCACATACCTAATTTTAAAACACAAGTCAGCCCAGGACCACACTAACTATGCTGTGAAGTCTATGCAGGCCTGTGTTGCCATGTCACCAGTAGAT
>NW_023412728.1:0-6627 GCF_903995425.1 Onychomys torridus
GGATTAGAATGTACTCTTGGTGTTTATCCGTGCACTGTAGAGTCTGTGCTCTGTGGTGGACGTCGACCCGCAGTTCTCGATGGGTTTGTTGTAGTTGCCTCAGCCAACCTTAATGCAGGTGGAGTAGCTTGATTCTGCCTTAACGTGATGTGCCATGCTTTGCTGATTCTATGGGAGGCCAGCCCCTTTCTGAGTAGAGACAGAGGAGGAGTGGAAGGGGAGGCAGAAGGGAGGTGGGAAGAGGAAATGAACGGGAGGTAATGATGGAGGAGAAATTGTGGTCGTAAAAAATGTGGTAAAGTAAATTTTAAAAATTAATAAAAAGAAAATAAATAAAAATAATAAACTGTTTAGGGTCAGACTTTAGAAGTGTGAGCCAATGCTGGGTAACTGAAAAAAAAAAGATTAAAGTTGGTGAGACTATTATGCAATTCTGTTTTTATAGACATAGAAAGTACAATAAAGAATATTCTAGAAAGTACTTTTTTATAATTAACTTTCATTTTTATTTTATTGGTATGTGTCTATTTGACTGAATGAATGTGTGCATTAGTGCTGGATGTTCCTCTTACCTGCAGAGTTCAGAAGAGCATCAGATCCTGTCTTATTTAGGATGTCAATTGCTGTAAAGAAATGTCATGACCACAGCAAGTTTAGAAATGAAGACATTTAATTGATGCTAGCTTAAAGTTTCAGAGGTTTAGTCTATTATCATCATGGTAGGAAACATGGTGGCATGTGGGCAGGCAAGGTGCTGGAGAAGGAGCTGGAAATTCTAGATCTTGATCCACAGGAAACAGGTAGTGAACTCAGTCACTTTGAGTGTGGCTTGAACATAGGAGACCTCAAAGCCTACCCCCACAGTTACATAGTCCCTTCTAAAAAGTCTCATACTCCAACCAAGCCACACCTGTTCAAAGTGCCCATTCCCTCAGGGGGCTGTTTTCCTTCAGACAACCACATTCCACTCCCAGGCACCCAAAGTGTTGTAGCCATATCATAATGCAAAGATGCATTCAGTCCAATTTCAAAAGTTCCCATGGTCTGTAATAGCCTCATACTTATTTTAAAGTCTAAAGTTCAAAGTCTCTTCTGAGATTCATGCAATCTTGTAACAATAATCCCTTATAAAATTGGAATCAAAAAGCTGATCACATACTTCCAACATATAATGGGACAGGATATACCTTACCATCCAAATACTTAGGGAAGGGAATATAGTGAGGAAAAACTGGACCAAGGTGTTGTATGATATATTGTTTGTGTTCTGACAAATAAAGCTTTCTTGTTGATCAGAGGACTGAGCTAGCCACTAGTTAACCATAGAAACCAGGCTCACACCTTTAATCCCAGTACTTGGGAGGAGAAAACAGGAAGATCAGGAGTTCAAGGCCACCCTGGGCTATACAAGATTGAATCATTCTAAAAGAGAAACAGAGCCAGTTGGTGGTGGCTCACACCTCTAATCCCAGCACTAGGTAGGTGGAGACAGGAGTATGAGGCAGGTGAAGACAGGATCTTAGCCCATTCAGTCTGAGGATTCGTAGAGACAGGAACAGCCAATTTGGTCTGAGATTATGTCAAGGTAAGAAGTGACTGTGGCTGCTCTGCTTCTCTGATCTTTTAGCTTTCACCTTCAATATCTGACTCTGGGTTTTTATTGTTAAGTCTAATTAGGATCACACATCACCCAAAGCAAGACTGAAAACCAGCAGGGGCAACTCCAAACTCTGCATCTCCATGTCTGATGTCAAAACTCTTCAGATCTCCAACTCTTTACAGCTTTGATGACTGGAACACACTTCTCTCTCTTGGGCTGGTTCCACTCTCTGTTAGTACCTCTCCTTGGGAAGTTTCCCATGCTTCTGGAATCTTCCAACTGTTGTACCTAGAGTCCCCCAAAGATTTCCCCCATCATATTTTGATCCCACCTTGATCATACAATCCCTCTTCCCTCTCTTCAGTTGGATTCCTGGAGCTCAGCCTGGTGCTTGGCTGTAAATCTCTGCATCTGCTTCCATCAGTTACTGGATGAAGGCTCTATGATGACAGTTAGGGTATTCAGCAATCTGATTACCAGGGTAGGCCAGTTCAGGCCCCCTCTCCACTATTGCTAGTAGTCTAGGCTGGGGTCATCTTTGTAGATTCCTGGAAATTTCCCTACCACCAGGTTTCTCCCTAACCCCATAATGTCTCCCTCTATCAAGATACCTCTTTCATTGCTCTCCTACTCTGTCCCTCCCCCAGCCTGACCATCCCTCATGTTCTCATTCCTCATCCCTCTCCTCTATTGCCCCTCTCACCCCCAGTTTACTCTGGAGATCTCATCTCTTTCCCCATCCCAGGGCGATCAATGCATTTCTCTTAAGGTTCTCCTTGTTTCCTAGTTTCTCTAGAGTTGTGGGTTGTAGTCTGATTATCCTATGCTTTTATAAGAACAAGAAAATGTCACACAGCTAGTTTCTCTTGAGGAGCTATACTAACTGTGGCTTCGATTAATGGTTAAAAAAAACAATTGAAAGGTTAGCTCAGTGGTACAGTGCTTGCCTAGCAAGTGCAAGGCCCTGGGTTCGGTCCTTAGCGCTGAAAAAAAAAGAAAGAAAGAAAAACAATCAAGCCAGGTGGTGGTGGCCCACGCCTTTAATCCCAGCACTCAGGAGGCAGAGCCAAGTGGATCTCTGTGAGTTTGAGGCCAGCCTAGTCTACAGAGTGAGTTCCAGGACAGGCACCAAAACTACAGAGAAACCCTGTCTTGAAAAAACAAAGAAAAAGAAAAACAATTGAGTTCCAGAAGCTAAGTTATCTCTGGTTCTTGTCATCTTAATATTGAGAGATATGGTTGCAGGTTTCAGGTGGTCTTTGTCTCTTCCTCGGGGAGGAATGTTGTTTCTATGTTAACTTGTCAGGTATAGTGAAAGACAAGATCCAACAACTGAAGATGAATCTTCAAAAACATAAACAGCTTGATACCTCTGGCCCATGGATCACTGATAGTCAGATATGGAACTGGATGCTACCCTTCTTAACCCCTCTTCTCTTCTGTTTCTTAAACCTACTAATTGTGCCCTACCTCATAAACCTCTTGCCCAGATTTCTTCAACATTTGATCCAAAAGATTTATAACCAGACTTTTAACCAGTTTCTATTACAGGTTTACCAACCCCTGGCTGTGGAGCCAGATACCTGCAGCATCTGCTTACATTCTGACAACAAAAATCAGGATGGTCCCCAAGAACTTTGATGCCTCTATTCAACAGGAAGCAGTCTAATGATAATGCCACCCCCTTTGCAGCCCCTGGTTGTTGATTAATTATAAACAAGAAGGGGGAATATAGATTAAAGGGAACACTAAAAGAATACCCTGGCCCTGAGACCAAAACCAAGGAAACACACCCTGCTCCTAACAAGTTCAAAAATTGAAATCCAACCAATCCCTAAGCAAGAAAACCAAACAATCCCAGAGCACAAAATCCAACCAATCTCTAAACTTGTCCCAAGCTCAGAAATTGAGATCCTACCAATCCCACTCTGAAAATCTCCACCTTGGAAAGCTCTAGCCCTAAGAGGCTTTATATAAGCCCTGTAGTGTGGTGGTATTTTATTTGTGCTTTAACAAATAAACCTTATCTGGGGATCAGAGGACAGAGCCAGCCACTAGATTAGACTTAGAGGCCAGACAGTGGTGGCACACACCCTTAATCCTACCACTAGGGAGGCAGAGATCCCTCTGACCTCTGTGAGTTCAAGGCCACACCAGAAACAGAGCCAGGCATGGTGGCACATGCCTTTGATCCCAGCATTTGAGATCTCATGTCTCTGCTTGGGAAGGACACACACCTTTAATCCCAGGAAGTGATGGCAGGAACCAGAAATGTATATAAGGCGCGAGGACCAGGAACTAGAGGCTTTTAGCAGCAGTTCAACTGAGACCCTCAGGGGTGAGGACTCAGAGGCTTTCACTCTGAGGATTCATGGAAACAGGATTGGCTGAGCAGTCAGCAAGGTGAAGTTGGCTATGGCTTGTTCTGCTTCTCTGATTTTTCAGCTTTCAATATCTGGCTCTGGGTTTTTTATTAATAAGACTGTTTAGCAATTTGGGTTACACTCTACCTGTTCAGTTTGGAGCTGCCCTTTTTCCACCTTGGCAGAAGCAGGCACTCTCCTGAATTCCTCTCTCCCAATAAACCTCTTGAAAGTTGTTTGTTGTAACAGCTTTCTTCCATCAGAGCAGAGTGGGCCAGAGATGTAACTGCTCTTGCCAGAGCAGAGCAGAGCAGAACTGTAACACTGTGGGTGGGAAATCTTCACCTTGCTGGAGCAGAATTGTTACACTCCAAGGAACTGGAACAGAACTCTAACTTTTCTCCAGAGCAGAGCAAGCAGACCTGTGACAACCTCCCTGGGAAAACCCTCCCCTGCTGGAGCAAAGTTGTTACATTTGCAGTAGGGAAAATTTTTCCAAAGCAAGGACTATATTACTTTCCTGGGGAAACCATCCCCCACTGGAACAGAGCTGCAACACTTCTGTTGGGATACCTTTCCCTTCTGAGCTATAGGTATTCCTTGGCTTCTGATTCCCAGGATACCTCTTCCTTCCAAACTGTAGGTATTCCTTGGCTTCTGATTCCCAGGCTACCTTTCCCTTCAGACCTGTAACACTTACAGCATGGATATCAGTAGATTTTCTTTAGGTGTTGCCTTGGTTTCTGTATGTTTTATTTAAAATAGATAACTACATTTGAATTTTCACCACTTACACCTTTTAACACTTGAAAGACATTGGTAAAGAGTTCTACTCAAGTCATGAAGAAGTTTCTGGAATTATAAATGGCCATAGTCTCACCATTTTGTAATGTTCATTTTTGTTGAACAGTGACAATTCCCAAAAGTAAGCAGTTTGGTTCCTAGAATTAACATTAGTTGCTTTTCTATATTCTTGCCCTCCAACCCTCATAGCTGACTCAGAGGTGTCCTGACATCAGCACATTCTACAGTGACAACTAGTCAGTCTTCAGCCACACATTGAAGAACCTCTGCCTTCATCTGAATCCTATCAAGGACCCCTGAATTCTCCTTAGAGCCCCAGCTCTATATACTGTTGTCTGTCTCTCTCTGTCTCTGTCTCTGTCTCTCTGTCTCTGTCTCTCTCTCTCTCTGTCTCTCTCTCTCTCTCTCTCTCATCAATAATACTTCTAATAAATCTTTCCTCAAATAAATGTTTTGTCTTTCAATATTCCCCTGATATTTTGTCCAGTGTTTTTTCATTGGGATATAGGAATGCTGGTGGTTTGTATGTGTTGATTTTGTGTCCTGCTACTTTGCTGAATGTGTCTATCAACAGTAAGAGTTTTTTTGTGTGGGGGCTTCAGGATCTCTTGTGTACAGACTCCCATCATATGAAAATCTGAGTACTTTGACTTCTTTTCCCAACACCCTTTATCTCCTCATCTTGTCTTAGGGCTCTAGCTAAGACTTTAAGCTCGACACTGAAAAGTGGAAAGAGTGTATACCTTGTTATCCCTGATCTTAAAGAGAATACTTTGGTTTTTGTCCATTTAGCATTATGTTGGCTGTGAGCTGTCCAAAAGGACAATCCGCCTCAGGGTTCCTTTGTCATCATTGAGTTCCTTGACTCTCCAGGAAGAGACAGAAGCACTCCCCAGTGAATACTGTCACCACTGAGTGCCTTGATGCTCCAGAAATAGAGAAAATTATGTGCCATCAAATGCTCTCCTTTACCAATATATGTGATTTTTGTGTTTGTGCCACAGTTTCTCCACTCTTTGTGTGATGTTGCTTGCTTGGTAGTTCCAATATGGTTTTACTGATCATTTCTTTTAAATCAGGAGGCTATAGAGACTCATAACTTGTCCAAATTCTAAGAAAAATGACTATTGAATGCTTGGCCCTAAGTGAGACAATTATATGAAACCCCTCACTCAGGGAACATCATGGAAGAGGAGACAGAAAGAATGCTTGAGCTGGAGGATGAGGAGGACAGAGGTGAGAGTGTCTTCTGGACATGGCATGACCAATGTACTCAAGCCACAACATCAACATGGTTGTCCACATCCCAGCAGGCAGAAACACTAACTGTACTGACTTATTGGGTTCCAAGAGGTAGAATGTGAAGTTGAGAGAGGGACACACTTGTTTGCCCAGAGGAGCTGGAGAATAGGGTAGAAATGATCAATGCATACATGTATGAAATTGTCAAAGAGTAAATAGCAGATAGGTAAGTTGCTCAGAAAGACAACACATCATTTATTGAGAGCTATTCTATGTCCAATACATAATAGGTGTTAGATGAAAATGTCTGAAGACACACAAAAAAGGACATAGGAGACAGGTAAGTGGTAGTATTTGTGCTACTGAACTGGGACATGCTCTTTTCAAACCATATGGGGCTTCATAGTAAGGCACAGAAAATAAACTAATTTGGGGGCAGTAACTGATGTGTCTCCTCGGTGGATGAAACCCTTGGAATTTGTCCCCATCCACTCATGTTTTGAATTAACAAGAAAATTCCCCCACTCGAGATCTTGAATTTCAATAAGCCAGAGAGTGATTAGAAGTAGACTCCTGCAAGCACTTCCAATCTTCAAAATGTTGCTCCACAATACCATT
>NW_023412729.1:0-16932 GCF_903995425.1 Onychomys torridus
TTGTCGTCGAATTCTTTGGTCAATGTAGTTCTGGTGAGCCTGGGATTTCATCTCGAGACTAGTACGCTGGAAATGCCAAGAATAGTTGTGTAGCTAAAGCCAATTTGTGGGGTAGTGTTTGTGAAGCTAAAGTATTTTGTCATTGTCCTTTGTGGAATCATTCATTGTGAGCCCATCATCTTGTTTGGAGATGTCAAAGTTGCTTTATCCGATGGTTCATGTCGGAAACGCTGATAAAGAACTTGCAAACCCAAGAGATCGAGTGGGATAGGAAGCTGGTTAGAGCCTGTGTGCTCTAGAATTAGCTTAATGGCTCTATATGACCATCTAACATCATGATAAAAGTTTAAATATATTAACATATATATACATCTTATAAATTTTTATATAAAATTCATACCTTAGAGAAAAGTTTAAAGAGTCAAAATAAAACCAAAGAATTATTGGATTAGTGGCAATAAAATAGTCCCTTAATTTTGGTTTTTAATCTGTCCCATATGTGGTGGCTTCTTCTGACATGAAACCAGACTTTGTATTTTCATTTAAAAAGCACGCTTGCTTTTAGAGAAGGAGAAAACCACACCCCCAACTCCAAAGCCATCTTAATTTTTAATTGAACTGAGACTACATAAAGACCTATTTGTGTTATGTGTCTGTAGAGAACATGAGAATCAAACATTTGTGAAGACTTAGGAATTGTATCTTGTTAAATACGTGATACACAAATAGGCCAACTTACTCCTTTTTTGGTATATTTTTTTCTGAATTATTTGTCCTTTTTCTTCAGAAGACCTATTTGTCCAGGGTTCTTCAGATTCCTTAGCCTTCATTCCCTAAAAGACAAAAACAAAAACCCATCCCCAGTGTTAACTTTGACAAGGTTCCTTTTTGGCAAGTTATATGTGATTAAATGAAAAGCATTTTTAGTGGTATAAGTTAGTTTAAATTGAATGGTCATGCTGATTGATGGACTATCACCTTTTCTATTTAAGCATTCTCTCTTTTTCAAATTTAACCTTTATCAATTTTGATGGTATCTAAAGCAAAACCTAGTCCACAATGTAATACATATCCTGGTTTCCATTCGTAGGTCAGTGTATCTTTAAAGAATATAGGCTGATTTAATTCTGTAGTTTAATCTATTATCTCTCTGTTGCCATTGTTCTTTTCTCATCAGCACTGAGAAATTCAAAATTAATAGAACATCATTTAACATTAATTTTGGGGTTTTTTGTAACCTCTTCTTATTATTTTGCATATATTTTAGAGTTCAATTTGATAATTCTATGACTGCTTGCCCTGGAGGATTATATGGTATAACTGTAATATATTTTATATTTAAAAAAAAATCCTGTTTCTTTTGACCAGAGATGTATGCTGGAGCATTTTCAGTTTTAGTTTGTAAAGGCACACCCATGATGGCCATAACTTCCAGCAAAAGTGTGATTACAAAACTCAGAGAAGTTGCCCATTGAAATCCAGAATAGGTATCAATGGTGTGGTGTACATATTACAATTTTCTAAATTATACCAAATGAAATACATCCATCAGCCAGATTTTATTCCTCTGTGTACACTTTGGCTTATATCCTGCTGTTAGTGGAAGTTTATTATATAAAGAAAAAGTAAGATCTTTATATTTTCCTTGGTTTGCTGCCAGGTTATGGAAAAATCTTTTCTTAAAATATTACTAGCAGATTTATTATCAATAGTCCATTAATCTTGTCATTACCTTGTGCCTGTGGTCCTGGCAGACCCATATGAGATCGAATATGAGTTCTATATAAGGGATGATTTCTATTCCTGATTATTTCTTGTACCTGAATAAATAACCAAGTTAATTCTGACACATCAGGGAAAATCCAGCAATTTCAATATGTAAGACAGCTCTTTCAGTATACTGAGAGTCAGTAACAATGTTGAGAGTTTCTATAAAATCCATTAATACAATTAGTATAGCATATAATTCTGATTTTTAAATAAAATTATAAGGAAACTGAACCACATTAGTTAAGCTTTCTGATTTGTAACCTCCCTTGCCTTGTTAGTAGCTCTTAGATCTGTTACCATTCTCCACTTACCAGATTTTTTTTAATAACAAATATAGGAGAATTCCAAGGACTGGTTGATTCTTCAATATACTGAGCATTTAACTGTTCTTAGACCAGCTGTTCTAAAGTCTGTAGTTTCTCTTTTGTTAAAGGCAATTGCTGAACCCATACAGCCAGGGCTGTTGGTGTCTTCAAAAGATTAGGGGCTATTATGCACTGTACTTGTACAATCTGGATGATTGGTAACTGTTCTTAATAATGCCTTCTAATATTTTTTTCAAAAACATCTGTCAGTTTATGGTTTCTTTCTGATATTGGAGAAATGTTAATCTGGGTATTCCATTGTTGTAATAAATCACATCCCCATAGATTGATAGCTATATTAGCCACATATAGCTTTCATTTTCCTTTCTGACCTTCTGGCCCTAGATATTTGAACCATTTGGTGCTCTGTTTCACATGAGATAATGTTCCAACCTCTAACAGCTGAACATTTACCTCCTGAAGAGTCCAATTTGGATACCAAGATTCTGGTACAATTATTGTTACATCTGCACCTGTGTCTACAAGACCTTCAATGACAACGCTATTTATTCACATTTTTAATTTTGGTCTTTGTTCATTTATAGAAATTTGCCAAAAAATTATTTTGTGGTTTGTCCTGAGTTTTTTGTTCTCACTTCTACAATTGTTGTATCACCCTGAGCATTATGGTGTTTTACAATAGGCTTTAGGTTCTTTAATTGTTCTGAGAAGGGTTTTCTTGTATGGTGGCATGAAAGGACTGAACTGAATTTGTCATGTGGGCCTGAGTGAAGTCCCTCAGAGAGAGACTCTAGATGGCAAAGGCAAAATTTTATCATGTCTATCCCTTGTTGATCTATACTTGTTTGCCTTTACCATACCTTCTGATTAATCCACTATGGAGGAGTGTTCTGTTACTATTGTTCCTTGAAAAAACATTGTTTCTAGGAATACTGTTTACAGTCCCTTTTTATGTGACCATGTTTACCAAAATTGAAACATCTAACATTACTATTTTTCTTCAAACTTCTGGAAATCACCTATCCTGTCCAAGACTTACCATGGTCAGGAGATTCAATATTTAATTGTATCTTGGATCCATTCCTCTAATGATCTTGCTTTAATGGCCAAATTACAGTTCTGCATTATGCATTAGCATTTTTAAAAGCAAGGGATTCAATTATTATCTGTCTAGCTTCTGAATTGGGTATCACTCTTTTTACTGCTGGAAACAGCCTTTCTAAGAAATCTGTGAAGGTTTCTTTTGGGTCCTGTATATTTTTTGTAAATGACTCATTGGACTTCCTATGCCAAATCAATGGTTGCAGTTGTTGAAACAAAATGCAGACCAGACTGGAGCTTTTTACAGGTCCAGCTACTTCCAAAATTTTGAGGGCATTAATAACATAGGCAGAGTCTGATATGAAATTAAAATGAAAAGGACAAGCCTTAAAGGCTTCAATCACTATCTTCAATTCTACAATCTGAGGGGAGCCAGGTTGAAATTGGTGTTGTACAGGCTCTAGTGTATCTATCATTTATATGCCACATCCAGTCTTAGATCCATCTGTAAACACATTAAGGGCATTAGGGATGGGCTGCAATGACATTATCCTAGGGAATATCACCGGGTGTTCCTTACAGAACCCTAATAGTGGGTGTTTGGTGTAATGGTTATTTTGCATGCAGTTAAGCTACATTGCAAAATGGCCCAGTCATCTACTGTAGCACACAATGTTTGAACTTGACGACTGGTATAAGGCACTATAATGGTAACCGGAGCGACCCCAAAATACTGCAGGCATTGTTGGATTCCAATCATGGCAAGGTTTGCCACGGCAGTAGAGTAATGTTCAATGGACTTAATTGGCGAAATCTTGGAATAAATCCAGAATAATGGCCCATCATGCCATAACAACCCAGTGGGCTGGTAATAGGTAGGAAGGATGCACAGGATAATGTCTTTACCTTCTTGTAACCTCTGTAAGAAGGCACCCTGTGACCTCTCTTCCACCTTTTGTAAAGCCTTCCATGCCTCCTCAGTTAATTGTCTCAGAGAATCTAATGCAGAATCCCCATTTAAGATGTTGTAAAGAGGCTTTAAGTCATAATTTGGTAACTTTAAATAACATCTAATCCAATTTATATCTCCTAAATTTTTTGAAAATCATTTAGGGATTGTAATTATCTTTTCTCAATTCCACTTTCTGTGGGATGATACATCTCTCATTAACCTTTGCTCCTAAATAATTAATAATTTTGTCCTTTTGTACCTTTTCAGGGGCTATAAACAGCCCCCTCCCCTCAAGCATTTTGACCAGATCTACATAGGCTTGTTCCAGAATTTGTGTTTCTTTTGCTGCTAGTAAAATATCATCCATATAATGTATGCATCTCAGGGCAGGATAATTCTGCCAAAGTGGAGCAATAGTCTCATCTACATAAAATTGACACTTGGTGGGACTATTGGCCATGCCTTGAGGCAAGACCACCCACTCATATCTTTTATCAGGTTCCTCATGATTACAGGAAGGAACAGTGAAGTCAAATCTCTCACTATCTTGAGCCCATAGGGGAATAAAAAAGAAGCAGTCTTTAATATCAATGATGATGACAGGCCATGAAGAGGCAATGGTAAGACTGCCCAAAACAGCAAACCAGGGAGCAACAACATCACACTCCTCCAAAAATCTCTCCAAGGTGCTTTTCTTAACCTTTAGGTCTTTAGATCTAAGTAGCTCATTAAGAGCCAAAAAATTGGGCACGAAGTAGAAGTGCCTATGTCTAAAGCGCCCCGCTTTCACTCTCACTTTTGGCTCGTCCCGCTCTCTCTTTGTCTACAGAGAAGAGCAAAAACCTCCATGCTTTTGTTGCGGGATCCCAATTCACACGGGAATTCCTTTACCCCTGCTTTTGTTGTGGATTCCCGATTTACCTGGGATTTCCTTTAGCCCAGCTTTTGTCCTGGGTTCCCAATTTACCTGGAAACTTACCAGTGCACTGCCCTGACTGCAGAAAGTTCTGAGCCCTCATTGAAAGTAGTGAAGTTCCCCATACGGGCCACCACTTCTCACGACCGCCTCGACCAGCAAGAAAGACGCAACACCAAGCTCTCTTTCAGCAGTTTACTCAGGAACCTTGAACAATCTTCTGACCCCAGGGAAAGCCCGCCCACGACCTAAATAGCCCCTGGTTGGCCAACCCCAGCCTGCCACGTGGGCACTCCAGATAAGTGCAGGTTCACAGAAGCAAAACAGATCCTAGGACCAAGCAAAATATGAAGTTGTTTACTCCTGAGAGCACTCACCATTGGGAAGGTGGAGGTGGAAGCCGGCGCCATCTTATTGGTGCAGCTGTGCGCAGCTCTCTACAATCAAATAGAGAGACCAAATTCCCTCCATTGTAAAAATGTTTCCCATGTTTAATGTGGGAACAAATTCTTCTTTATCTAATTGTTCCCTTTAAAATATCCCAATTGTCTCACTAAATCTGCTGACAAAGATAATTTGGATGTGTGGCTGACTCCTTCTGTGCAGACCAGTAGAAGCCTGAATGGGTTTCAAGGCAGGTACCTCGTGTGACAGCAGACAAATACAGCCTGAGCCAGAGCCTGTAAGGCCACAGGCAAGTGGATTTTTCCTGAAATCATGCCCCACATGTTGATACCAGATGCTGTTCAAATCTTAAATGGACTTTTAATCTATATATAAAAAAAACACAGCCAGATTTCAGTGTGAAAGCTGAAAAATCAGAGAAGCAGAACAACCAGCCACTAGTTCTTACCTCTACAAAATTCTCAGTCTAAAGAGAGTGAGTTCATGTTTCCTCACACCTTTAATATGTTTCTCTACTCTGCCATATTACTTCCTGGGATTAAAAGTGCATGTGATTCACAAGCAAAAGCATGAGATCTCAAGTGCTGGGATTAAAGGTGTGTGCCACCACTGCCTGACTCTGGATCTAATTGAGTGGCTGACTCTGTCCTCTGATCTCAGGCAAGTTTATTAGAATACACAATATATCACCACAAAGGGACCTTGTCTTCTAGTTTTCCTCCATTACCTCTGACTCTTATACTCTTTCTGCTACCTCTTGCACAAGGCTCCTTGAGTCCATTGGGGAAGAATATGATGAAGACATTCCATATGGGCTTAAGGCTCCAAAGTGTCTGGTCTCTCGCTATCTTCATAATGTCTCTCTGTGAGTTTCTGCATTTGTTCCCATTCATTGCATATCTATGATGATGGCTGAAGTAGTATTTGGTTTTACGTTGGCTTTTAGTGCTATCTAGTCTCATGTTCTTTGTCACACATGCAGTGGTAGATATGGGTGTGGATCTTAAGTCAAGTTAGACAAACTCTGAATCACCATTTCACTAGCCTCTTGCGGGCCAGGACACATATGTATATCACAGCATTTGTGGCTGCATTTGTGTTTATATTTCTATTTGGTAACTTGTAAAGAACTTTCCTGTACCAGATACACTAGAATACTTCAGTTAAGGCACTCTGTAAACACCAAATTTACTTTTCCACCTTCAATGAGTATAGGTTTGTCTTCAGCAATAAAACTTGCTGTTAGTTCTGGAAAGCAACCTACAGTGTTGACAATGACCTGGGTTTTTTTTTTTGCTGGTCTGCATGGGACCCCTTTGGCCAACAATTCAGTTTAACAGAACCCAAACCTGGTACTGGGAGCTTCATTTGTTGACAACAGATGGCCAAGTTTGTATTCATTATTTTTTGGTTTCCTTTAGATTGCCTTCATGTGCAATATATTGTAAGAATCCTCTATTCTATTAGGTTTCCATTATGCACTTCCCAAGGCTGTTATTTTTAGCTGTGTCTCCCCATAATTACCCCTTTTCCCCCCTTCTCTTCCCCAACCAGATTAATCCTCCCATTCCAGTCTCCCACATCCACCCACAATTATTTAATATATTTCCATTTTCTAATGAGATATATCTATCACACCCTACTCCCTTACTTTGAATGAAATGTTGATTCTATTGTAGCTTGGTTATAATTGAATTGAAGGCTAATATTCACATAGAAGTTAATAATATCCAATTTGTCTTACCTAAGACATTTCATTATTTCATTTTTTAACAGCTGACTATTATCCAGTTATGAAAATGTACCACATTTTCTTTTCCCATTCTTCAGTTGAGAAACATCTTCAAATTTCTGACCATTATGAGTAGATCAGCAATGACCACGGTTGAGCAAGTGTCTCTATGATAGAATGAGGTGACATTTGGGAATATGCATAAGAGTAATATAGCTGGATTTGGAGATTGATTCCCAACTTCCTGAGAAAGTGCCACACTGATTTCCATAGTTACTGTACGTTTGCACTGCCACAAGCAATAGATTTGATTTTAAGTTCCCTGATAACTAAATGCTGGACATTTCTTTACATATTTCTCAGCTATGTGAGTTTCTTTTTTTGAGAATTTCCTGTTTAGAAGTGTACCTCATTTTTAACTGAGTTATTTATTTCTTGCTATCTAGTTTCTTGAGTTCTTTATATATTTGTAATATTAGCCCTCTTTTGGATATGAAGTTATTAAAAACATTTTCCATTTCTACAGGCTTCCACTTTGTCTTCATGATGGTTTCCTTTGCTATCCAGAAGCTTCTCAGTATCATGAGATCCTGTTTTTATGTGGTGATCTTAGATTGCCTACTAGTGGTGTTCTGTTAAGAAAATATTTTGTTGTGACAATAAATTCAAGGCTACTTGTCATTTTTGTCTTCAATCAGGGTATGTATCCAGTTTTATGTTACGGTCTTTAATCTTTTTGTAATTGAGTCTTGTTCAGGGATATATGGATCTATTTAGATTCTTCTTTTCTGTGCAACCATCCAGTGTGACTAGCACCGTTTTTGAAGGTGCTGTCTTTTTTTCCAATGTGTACTTCTGCCTTCTGTATGAAAAATCTGGTGTCAATAGGTATGTGGATTTATACTTAGATTTGCAGTTTGATTACTTTGATCAACATGTCTGTTTTGGTGCCTTTTCCATGTTTTTATTTTTATTTTTTAACTATAGCTGATACCTGTAGCAGTTTTTAAAATTTTTTAAATTATGGTTGTTTTAACTATCCTGGGGTGTGTGTGTGTGTGTGTGTGTGTGTGTGTGTGTGTGTGTGTGTTCATATTAAGCTGATAATTGTTCTTTCAAGAACTGTTATCACTGCCTAGAGAGCCAGCCTTCAGCAATACCTAGGGTAGACAAAAAAAAAATCCACAAATGAGGCAAGGGCTAAACTTTTCTTTCTGAGGGGTTAGGAAGGAAACACACATGTTCTGATGGTGCCTTCCTCTTTTACTTAGTCTTGAAAGATCTTCTCTGAAAATCTCTCTTTCTCCAAATAGCCACATATCTCTCTACATAGCTACAAGTTTCTTCTACACAGCCACACATCTTTATTCTACATATCTCTCCCCCAGAAAAAAACCTGGACAAATATGTGAGTTATATTTTGAGGGTCACATCTGTTCAGGGAATTTTCTTTAATGTTTTCAGCCAGACTTTTGCAAGTGAAGAACTGGCCCTTAGTTTTAAATTAACTAAGGGTGTAAAAAGCTGTCTTTGTAGCTGAGAATGCTGTCATTTTCTTGTTTCCACTGAGCTATGAAAAAATCCTAGTAATACAAGAAATATTTCTATTCATCAAGATTATACAGCTCAAGAGGAAATCATCTTTTTGACCATCCATAGATATATGTGTTCCAAAATTTAAAAACACACCACCAATGACCTGTGGAAATAACCTCACAGATGTTCTATTTAGGGAAGAATTGTGGCAGTACATGAGAAAGTTATAGACCAAAACAACCAGTTTTCAGAGTCAGTGGTCCCATAATTTTCTCTTGATGAGATTCCTCCATCACAGAGTTATTCATTTGGTGAGTTGACAGTTGAATTATTAATTGCTATTTGTGGTATTTATGACATGGCCCATGACAATCTGTGAAGAATTGTGTCAGAATTTTTATGAGAATTGCATTGAATTTGAAGATTGCTTTTGGCAGGATGGCCATTTTTATTACATTAATCCTACCATAAATCCATGAGCATAGAAAAACCTTTCAATCTTCTGGCATCTTGTTTATTTACTTTCATCAGTATCTTAAAATTTTTTATCATACAAGTTGCCTTAGTCACTGTTCTCTTGCTGTGAAAAGACACCATGAATGCAGAAACTCTTATAAAAGGAAGCATTTCATTGGGATTGCTTACAGTTTCACAGATTTAGTTTATTAACATTTTGGAGAGTATGCCAGCACACAGGCAGACATGGTGATGGAGAAGTAGCTGAGAGTGCTACATATATTTTCATAGGCAGCAGGGAGAGACTCTGGGCTTGGCATGGGCTTTTGAAACTTCATTACCCCTCTCCAGTGATATTTTTATTTCAACAAGTCCACACCTACTCAAACAAGGACAAACTTCCTAAACCTTCCCAAATAGTGCTACTCCTTGATGACTAAGTATTCAAATATATTAGCCTGTGGGGACAGTAGTTATTCAAACCACCACGCATATTTTTCACTAGGATGGTTAGAGTTACCCCAAGAAAATTTGTGTTAGGTGAGGATATTATAAAGTTGTTTCCCAGTTTCCTTTCTTAGCCTGTTTCCTGTTTTTGTAGAGGAAGACTACTGAGATTTGTGAGCTAATTTTTTTATCTAGTGACTTTGCTGAAGTGCTTATCAGCAACAGCAGTTTGCCAATGGAATCCTTAGGGTCAGTTATGTATACTATCATATCATCTGTAAATAATGATATTTTGACTTCATTTCAAATTTGTTTATACACTTATTCTCCTTTAGTTGTGTCATTGATCTAGCTCAGATTTCAAGTACTATATTAAACAGTTAAGGAGAAAGTAGACAACTTTGTCTTGTTCCTGATTAAATAGAATTGCTTTGAGTTTCTCTTCATTTAATTTGATGTTGGTTATGAACCTTTTGCAAACTGTCTTTAGCATGTTGAGGTATGTCCCTTGTTGTTGGGCCCTGACCCCTGTTCCTTGAGTAGCTGTTGCCTTGCTTGCTGACCTTGGTCAGATGTCCTTCCTATGCTAATCCACTGCCAGCTTCCTTTCTCTTAAGCAGGTAACCAGGATTTCCTTGTTTGTGTATCCTGCCTATTGGTGTAAATAGATAGGATGCAAGAATGTAAAATATCTGTAGTGAAATTCTGCCCTCCCAGGTTCTCCCACTGTTCTAATAATCCTATATTTAAGGCTTCTTTCCTCCTTCAATAAACAGCATACTCCTGAGGTGAATGACCCACTGTCTTGTCTCTGTTTTAATCCTCAGCCCCTCGCTCCAACATGGTTAACGGGTAGTAGCACAGGCGCTACACCATTTATTCATAATTTTTCCAGGAGTTGCATCATTTGGAGGCCAACTTTCCAAAGGACTTTTCTGCACTTAATGAGATAATTATGTGTTTTTTGTCTTTATCTCTGTTTAAATGATATGTTACTTGTTAATTTGCATATGGTGTACCATTCCTATATCTCTGGAATGAAGCTTATTTTTGTATGGTAGGTGACCTTTTAGAAGAGTTTTCGGATTTTATTACTGAATATTCTATTGAGAATATTTGTATCTATGTCCATAAGGGAAATTGGTCTCTTATTCTCTTTATTTGTTGGGTCTTTATGTGGTTTCCATATCTGGGTAACAGTGATCTTTGTAAAACAAATTGAGTAATGGACTTTCTTTTTCTATTTTGTGGTTTCATTTGATGAATATCTTCAGTATGTCTTCTATAAAACCTGGTAGAATTATCCAATAAAACCACCTGACACTGGACTTATTTGGCTTTTTATGCTTTTAATGTCTGCTTCTAATTCACTAGGTGTTTTATTCAGATAAGCTTAAATTCCTTATCTGATCTTGATTTAACTTTGGTAAATGGCACCTATCAAGAAAATGATCCATTTCTTTCAGATTTGTCAGTTTTGTAGAGTACAGGATTTTAAAGTAAGTCCTTGTGATTCTCTGAATTTCCTCCATTTCTTTCCTAATTTTGCTAATTTATACATTCTCTGTGTATGTGTCTTTTAGTTAATTTTAGTGAGGGTTTATTAATTTTCTAAAAGAAAACCCAACTGTTTGTTTCATTTATTCTATGTGTTGTTTTATTTTGTTAATTTCAACCCCAAGTTTATTTCTTACCATCTAATTCTTTTGTGTGTGATTTCTTCTTTGGTTCTCGAACTTTTAGATGAGCTGGTAAGTTACTAGTATGAAATCTCTCTTATTTTTTTTTACGTTTCTAATGTTTCTTTTCTTTATTTTTTTATTATTTTTATATTTGTGTTTTATTTTTACACATCAGTCCTGGGTTCCCCTGTCCTCCTCCCTCCCTCCCCAACCCCTAACATTCCCCCCTCTCCATTCCATCTCCTCCAGGGCCAAGACTCCCCTGGGGATTAATTTAAACCTGGTGGATTCAGTACAGGCAGGTCCAGTCCCCTCCTTCCAGGCTGAGCAAAGTGTCCCTGTGTAAGCCAAGGACACAAACAGCCAGCTCATGCATTAAGGACAGGACTTGGCCCACAGCCTGGGCGCCTCCCAAACAGTTCAAGCTATTCAATTGTCTCACTTACCCAGAGGCCTGATCCAGCTGGGGGCTCCACAGCCTTTGGTTCATAATTCATGTGCTTCCATTTGTTTGGCTATTTGTCCCTGTGCTTTTTCCAATCTTGGTCTCAACAATTCACTCTCTTACAGTCCCTCCTCTTTCTCATTGGATACACTGAGGCCTGGCTGAGGATCTCTGCATCCACTTCCATCAGTTTTTAGATGAGAGTTCCAGCAGACTATTAGGGTGTTTAGTCATCTGATCACCAGACTAGGTCAGATCAGGCTTTCTCTTGACCATTGCCAGCAGTCTACAGAGGATATATCTTTGTGGATTTCTGGGGACCTCTCTAGCACTCTGCCTATTCCTGTTCTCATGTGGTCTTCATTTATCTTGGTCTGTTATTCCTTGTTCTCCCTTTCTGTTCTTGATCCAGCTGGGATCTCCTGCTCCCCTTTGCTTTCTTTCCCTCAAACCTTGCCCTTTATTACTCCCACTGTCGTCCAGGTTGTTCATGTAGATCTCATCCATTTCTCTGTCATTGGTGATACCTGTGTCTTTCCTAGGGTCCCATTTTCTAGGCCTCCCTGGAGTTGTGTAGCAGTCTATTGATCTTTGTTTTACATCTAGTATCCTCCTATGAGTGAGCACATACCATGTTTGTCCTTCTGAGTCTGGGTTACCTCAGTCAGGGTGATTTTTTATAGATCCATCCATTTTTCCTGCAAACTCATGATGTCATTGTTTTTCTCTGCTGAATAGTACTCCATTGTGTATATATACCATATTTTCTTTATCCATTCTTCTGTTTAAGGGCATCTCGGTTGTTTCCATGTTCTGGCTATTACAAACAATGCTGATATGAACATAGCTGAGCAAATGCCCTTGTGGTATGATTGAGCATTCCTTGGGTATATGCCCAAGAGTGCTACATGGGTGCCTTGGGGAGATGGATTCCCAATTTTCTAAGGAAGTATCATTTGGTTTCCAAAGTGGCTGTACAAGCTTGCATTCCCACCAGGAGTGGAGAGAGATTCCCCTTGCTCCTCATCCCCACCAGCATAAGCCTTCTTCTGTGTTTTGAAACTTAGCCTTTCTGACAGGTGTAAGGTGGTATCTCAGAGTCATTTTGAGTTGCATTTCCTGGATAATTAGGGATGTTGAGCAATTCCTTAAATGTCTTTAGGCCATTTGAACTTCCTCTGTGAGAATTCTGTTTAGTTCTATAGCCCATTTCTTAATTGGACTGTTGGGCATTTTGATGTCTAATTGCTTGAGTTCTTTATATATTCTGGATATCAGCCCTCTGTCAGATGTGGGGTGGTGAAGACCTTTTCCTTCTGTAGGCTGTCACTTTGTCTTGTTTACTGTGTCCTTTGCTCTACAAATCTTCTCAGTTTCAACAGGTCCCATTGATTGATTGTTTCTCTCAGTGACTGTGCTAGTGATGTTATATTTAGAAAGTGATCTCTGGTGCCAATGCGTTCAAGACTACTTCTACTTTCTCTTCTATCAGGTTCAGAGAACTGGATTTATGTTGAGGGTCTTTGATGCACTTGGACTTAAGTTTTGTGCAAGGTGACAGATATGGATCTATTTGCAGCCTTCTACACATTGACATCCAGTTATGCCAGCACCATTTGCTGAAATGCTTTCATTTTCCATTACATTTTTGGTTCTTTGTCAAAAATTATATGTTCATAGGTGTGCAGGTTAATGTCAGGCTCTTCAATTCTATTTCATTGGTCCACATGTTGGTTTTTATGCCAGTACCAAGCTGTTTTTATTACTGTAGCTCTATATTAGAGCTTGAGGTTTGGGATTGTCATGCCTCCATAGGTTGTTTTATTGTACAGGATTCCTTTGGCTATCCTGGGTTTGTTGTTTTTCCATATAAAGTTGAGTATTATTATTTCCAGATCTGTGAAGAATTGTGTTGGTAATTTGATGGGGATTGCATTGAATCTGTAGATTGCTTTTGGTAAGGTGGCCATTTTTGCTATATTAATCCTGTCCATACATGAACATGGGAGATCTTTCCATTTTCTGACATCTTCTTCAATTTCTTTTTTCAGGGACTTAATGTTCTTGTCATATAGGTCCTTCACATGCTTAGTTAGAGTAACCCCAAGGTATTTTATGTCATTTGTGGTTATTGTAAAGGGTGATGTATCTCTGATTTCCTTCTCAGCCTGATTTTATAGGAGGGCTACTGATTTGTTTGAGCTGATGTTGTATCCTGCTATGTTGCTGAAGGTTTTTATTAGATATATCAGTTCCTTGGTTGAATATTTGGGGTCACTTAAGTATACTATCATGTGATCTGGAAATACGGAAAGGTTGACTTCTTCCTTTCCAATTTGTATCCCCTTAATCTCCTTATTTTGTCCTATAGCTTTGTCTATAACTTCAAGTACTATATTGAATAATTATGGGGAGAGGGGACAGCATTGCCTTGTTCCTGAATTTTGTGGTATTGCTTTGAGTTTCTCTCCACTTAATTTGATGTTGGCTGTTGGCTTGCTGTAGATTGCCTTTATTATGATTAGGTATGTTTCCTGTATTCCTGATTGCACTAAGACATCTATCACGAAGGGGTGTTGGATTTTGTCAAATGCCTTTTCTGCATCTAGTGAGATGATCATGTGGTTTTTTTCTTTGAGTTTGTTTATATGGTGTATTACATTGACGGACTTTCATATATTGAACCTCCCTTGCATCCCTGGGATGAAGGTGGATAATTGTTTTGATGTGTTTTTGGAGTCTGTTTGCCAGTAATTTATTGACTATTTTTGCATCAATGTTCATGAGGGAGATCGGTCTGCAGTTCTCTTTCTTTGTTGCATCTTTGTTTGGTTTAGGAATCAGGGTAATTGTAGCCTCAAGAAGGAGTTTGGTCATATACCTTCTGCTTCTATTGTGTGGAACAATTTAAAGAGTATTGGTATTAAGTCTTCTTTGAAGATCTGAGAATTCTGCAGTGAAACCATCTTGTCCTGGGCTTTTTTTTTGGGAGACTTTTAATGACTAATTCTATTTCCTTAGAGGTTATTGGAGGATTTAAATGGTTTATCTGGTCTTGATTTAATTTAGGTATGTTGTACCTATCCAGAAAATTATCCATTTCTTTCAGATTTTCCAGTTTTGTTGAGTAGAGGTTTTTGAAGTATGACCTGAGGATTCTCTGGATTTCCTCATTGTCTTTTGTTATGTCCCCTTTTCATTTCTGATTTTGTTAATTTGAATGCTCTCTCTCTGTCTTTTGGTTAGTTTGGATAAGGGCTTGTCTGTCTTGTTGATCATCTCAAGAACCAACTCTTTGTTTCATTAATCCTTTGTATTGTTCTCTTTATTTCTATTTTATTGATTTCAGCTCTCAATTTGATAATTTGCTGGCATCTGTTCATCCTGGGAGACTTTGCTTCTTCCTGTTCAAGGGCTTTCAGGTGTGCTGTCAAGTCACTAGCTGTGAGATTTTTCCAGCTTTCTTTATGTGGGCATTTAGTGCTATGAATTTCGCTCTTAGCACTGCTTTCATAGTGTCCCATAAGTTTTGGGATTGTGGTGTATTCATTTTCATTGATCTCAGGAAGTCTTTAATTTCTTTCTTTATCTCTTCCTAACCCATTGGTGATTCAGTTGAGCATTATTCAGTTTCCATAGATTGTAGGATTTCTGTAGTTTTTTCTGTTGTTAAATTATCTTTAAACCATGGTGGTCTGATAGAACACAGGAGGTTATTCCAATTGTTTTGTATCTGTTGAGATTGCTTTTTGGCCATGTATGTGGTCGATTTTAGAGAAGGTTCCATGGGGTGCTGAAGAAGAAGGTATATTCTTTTTTGTTTGGGTGGAATGTTCTGTAGATATCAATTAAGTCCATTTGAGCCATAAGATCAGTTAAGACAATGACTCTGTTAAGTTTCAATTTGGCTGATTTGTCCAGAGGTGAAGTGGGGTGTTGAAGTCCCACTATTTATGTGAGGGGTGTTATATGTGATTTATGCTTTAGTAATGTTTCTTTTACATATGTGGGTGCCCTTGTGTTAGGGGCATAAATGTTCAGAATTCAGACTTCATCTTGGTGGATCTCTCCTGAGATGAGTATGTAATGTCCTTCATCATCTCTTTTGATTGTTTTTAGGTTGAAGTCTATTTTGCTGGATTGTTAGGATGGCTACAAAAGCTTGGTTCTTAAGACCATTTGATTGGAAAGGCTTTTCCCAGCCTTTTATTCTTAGGAGGTGTCTATCTTTGAATTTGAGGTGTGTTTCTTGTATGCAGCAGAAAGATGGGTCCTGTTTTTGTATCCATTCTGTTAGTCTGTGTCTTTATAGGTGAATTAAGTCCATTGATATTAAGGGATATTAATGACCAGTGATTGTTCATTCATTTTATTTTTGGTGGTAGTGTGTGTGTACTTCTCTTCTTTGGGGTTTACTGCTGTGGTGTTATCTTTGCCTGTGTTTTCTTGGGTGTATCTGCCTTCCTTAGGTTGGAATTTTGCTTCTAGTGCTTTATGTAGGCTGGTTTGTGGATAAGTATTGTTTAAATGTTGTTTTGTCTTGGAAGGTCTTCTTCACTCCATCTATGATCATTGAAAGTTTGCTGGGTATATTAGTCTAGGCTGGCATCCATGGTCTCTTAGTGTCTGCATTATATCTGTCCAGGTCCTTCTGGCTTTCAAAGTCTCCATTGAGATATAGGTGTTATTCTGATGGGTTTGCCTTTACAAGTCACTTGGCCTTTTTCCTTTGCTGCTCTTATATTCTTTCTGTATTATGTACATTTAGTTGTTTAATTATTATGTGGTAAGGACTTTTTTGGGGTCGAGTCTGTTTGGTGTTCTATAGGCTTCTTGTATCTTCATAGGCATTTCCTTCTTTAAGTTGGGAAAGTTTTCTTCTATGATCTGGTTAAAAATATTTTCTGTGCCTTTAGTTTGGTATTCTTTCCTTCCTCTATCCCTATTATTCATAGGTTTGGTCTTTTTATGGTGTCTCAAATTTTTGGACATTTTGAGTCATGACTTTGTTGGTTTTAGTGTTTTCTTGACTGATGAATCTATTTCTTCTACCATATCTTCAACACCAGAAGATCCTCTCTTCCATCTCTTGCATTCTGTTGGTTATACTTGCCTCTGAATTTCCTGTTTGTTTACTCAGATTTTCTATTTCCAACATTCCTTCTGCTAGTGTCTTCATTTTTTCTATTTCCCTCTTCAGGTCTTGGACTGTCTCCTTGCTTTT
>NW_023412730.1:0-6389 GCF_903995425.1 Onychomys torridus
TCTCTTTTCTGGGTGAATGGTAGCTGACCACTGATGACTTCCCTGCATCCTCTTTTGTTCTTTTCCTAATCACCTGCTGCCATTTTGCTTTCCCCTTTTCCTAACATTGGTTCAGCTAACCTTGTTCTTGGAGCTTGGCCTGGACTTTTTCTCAGAGAAATTCTGAACTGCAGAGGTGCTTGTGGCTGCATTTCAGCCAGCAGAAATCCCACAGCTATGCAGAATTGTGAGAAGAGGCTGTCTCAGGGCACCCCTTAGGCTCACCACACTCTAAAGCCCCCATTCCATGTTGTGTCTGCAGTACTCAGAAAATGCTTAATTCAAATTTCTTCATACTGAGTTAAAATCAGCCTGATGGAGAGTTGGGAGAATGAAAACACTCAGACATTGATAGTAGTGTACAAAGGTGTAGCCCAGTGAGAAACCATGCACAATTATTCAGACAGTGGAACTGCAGTCTTCAGGTGGAGCATTGACTCCACAAAGTAAAGTAGGAGTCCACAGAGAATATGGTACAACAGGGTTACAGCAGGACTCATCAGAACACCTCCAGCTAGAAACTCTTCAGATTCCCATCATTGATGAGTGAAAACAATCCATGTGGTCCATGGATTATTGTTAAGCATGCAATAATATATGCAATCATTTGATAATGAGTAGTCAACCTCTGTTACTCAAAGAAATCAGCTGACACAATCATCTTACTTGGAGGAAAGTTTAATATAGACTCCGGATTGTAGACATTTTCTAGTTATCTGTGCTCATTCTTTGAGCCTAAATTGAGGCAACCTATGGTGTAGAGAGCTTCTTTAGGAGGAAGCTGCCCTCCTTGGAGGCACTTGGAAGCACTGATTGACAGCAAGGTGCTGATCCACTGCCATCAAGTGTTCCTGGGCTAGGGAACTAAGCCTTGAATGCACATTCTGGGGAACTTGCTAGGACAGCTTGGATTACAGGTCAAGGAACCCTGGTGTTCACAGGTCGGTGCACAGCTTTTCAAGGCAAGCACTACATTGACTTATCTCCCTTGAGTTCTTCTCCCAGGTCACCAGGCATGCACGTGTTATACAGATACACAGGCAGGCTGAACCCCTGTACATATAAACTAAAAATAAAATGAAAAATTATCAAAACCAAGCAAAAGTACATAATCTTCTCCACATCCCTGCACTCAGAGCATCCTGTGTTCCTGTTCTGTACTGGAATATAGGTAGAGAGAGTATAGGTGAATAAAGGTAACTTTCTTCTCCATAGTATCCCTCGTGACCTCTTCTTACATTAGTATTATCTGGTAAACTAAGCATGGATGGAATGTAGTGTGCTTGTATGTGTGCATCCATGTACATGTGAGGGAGGAAGGGAGGGAGAGAGAGAGAGAGACAGAGAGAGAGAGAGAGAGAGCAGGAGAGTGAGAGGAGAGAGAGAGAGAGAGAAATGCATGCACACCATCCCATGTGATGTGGCACTAATGCTGACAATTGCCCCTAAAACACAATCTTCTAATGAACAGGAACATCAAAAGACTTAAGGTAAATCTTCAGTCCCGCTGAAGCAGAAGGAGCTGCTCACCAGGCAGAGGTCATTGTCAGTAAGCTGCAGCATCATTTCACTGGGTGCCAGATGAGGTAAGAACCCAGGCTTCCAGAAGTAGGGGATCCAAGAGGTGCGCTGTACTGGATCTCCATTCTCTTTGGGTATCTCTCCAATTGGCCAAGCTCCAAGCCACATGCAGGGAAAGAAACCCTCAGAGTGTCCTTACTGGCTCAGTCAACAGGAATTTATGTTCAGCGAAGCAATAAGCTATCTCCTTGGTCTTATGGAGATTGTGTCCCCTTCTTCCGTTTTGAGACCTCTAGTAGGCCCTGAGCATCTCATCTCTTAGATTAGCTCTCCCCACAAATATTCCCATGGCATCCAGTAATCTAGAAGGGGGATCATCAATTGTGAAGGAACGTGTGTCCTCCTGTAATTTTTTCCATCAGGAATATCACGTTTAGAGATAAGTGTCTAACCATTGGCAGATTTGCATAACGAACTCTCCTGCTGATTGCAGGCTCTCTGCAGTCTTCATCAGTTTCCTCATAAGAATATTTACTCTTGGTCATAAACAGGGTAGGAGTTGACAAGTTAATCACATGCAGGGTTCTGAGCTGTAGGAATAACCAGAGCCTTCTCTGCATTACTGTGTAGGCTCCATTAGAGGGCAGGCATAGAGTTTGCCAGGAAGTTCACATTTACCTGCAATCTAATCAAGGGAAGATATATCTTTCCTGAACTGTGCCCCAGACTTTAACATACTGATATTTCTCCAAAATGATGTCTTTGGACTGGTGGAGAAACGTGCTGTTTTCTCCAATCCAGCACAGTGTGTATTTACCAGTTCAACTTGTAGCAGGTTTTAAAGCTGAGAAAAAAATCCTGCCCAGGTGCTCTGTGACTCTTTTCCTTGAGGAAGCAGGGAATGAACTCAGTTGAAAGGAAATGCTCCATTGTCTAGCTGAGTAGAGCTGGTGGCAGCTAAAAAGCTGACATGGCAGGTCCCCAGCAGGCTTGTGTCCCAGCTTGCCTTCCTCCACTAGGTCTGAAAACCTTCAGCAGGAACTGGAGCAGACCACAGCCCAGGAAGAGAGCCTCCTGCAGATGGAGCAGCTGGGGCAGAAACACTATGTTCCAGGCAAGTAAGCCCCCATTGAGTCCCATTCCCAGTTGCCAGGGTGTTCATGGGGAGTGTTTTCCTTCCTTAACAATTTTTACAAGGGATGAATAGGCCCTTTTTGACAGTGGCACAGCAAAACTGTTTCTGAATCATATTTTCTTTGCTGATTTTCCCTGAGAGGACCTCTTAGGAAAACTGAGAAGGGTGTAGAAGTCTGAGACACCTTGAAGGCATGACATTCTACTTTTCCAGGTTCACGGCCTCCTCAGAAGATTGCCACCTCTTTTCAGCTGTGAACTCACTAGTGAGGCAAATATCACCGTACCCTCAGGTGATCCTGCCACATCTGATCCACATCCATTGGCTCCACTATTCCCAGAGAAAAGATTGTATCAGACATAGTCTGAGATTCAGAGGACACAAGACAAATTACTAAGAACCCTGACATCCATCAGCACATGGCCCCAGTGAGGGACAAAGCAACATGGAAGAGGACTTGTGGGTGAGCAAGAGTTTTTTCTGTCAGCTTCCTATCAAGGGCTTTGGCAAGCTGACTCCATACATGATGGAAATCTGAAAAGGAAGACTTTGTTAATGTCACACTGCAATCCAGACAGACCACACCAAAGGCATAAGATTCTCTCCTGTGCCGCGATGAAGCTGACGCCAATGTCATGTGCAAGTGTTGGTGAAGATAATTCACGGCAGAGAAGCCAGTTCCTTACCTCATTTGCACTCCCATATGAAATTCCAAATGATCCTGAAATTTGCTTAATTTTTTTTGTTGATATACTGGAAATAGTAATGCTTTGGATTTTGGGTTTTCTTTATTTTTTTAAGGTTTTGTTAATTATTGTTATTTCATTTGTTCTTGTCATTGTTTTAATAGTTTGCTAAGGCTATACCCTTTATATAAGGACTCCTGTTTTGAAAGCTCCCTTTGAGTAAAATGAATCTATTTCTCTGAATAAAATGTGATTTCAAACTTCACTCTGAGACTCTTCTTTAGTCAGGTGAGTTTTCACACTCTTGTAAACTCTGAACTCACAGGCTTGGATGTATCTCAGTAATTTACAGGGATCTTGGGCTCACAAGGATTTCCTAGCCATGGGGACTCAGGGATACACAGGGGGATGGCACCTTGGATGTGGATGGCATAACCTACTCCATGTATACCCATTACATAATAGAAAAACTAGACATATTATATCCTTGGATTCATGTATTTATCTGCCAGTAAAATGTGGTACACTGTACACACATGTCACACTCGAAATTAAAGACCAAAATTAAAGGAAAACACAAGTATATTGCCCCAGAACACTCAAAGTAAGAACATTCATTAATGTTGTATAAAAGAAATCAGGAAATGAAAAGCAATCTGCCTCTGGTTTTCTTGAAATATAACATAATGATAACCAGAAGAAGAGATAATTTCCTGCGAAACATGTTGGGATATTTTGTGGTGCTTTCCTTTATACTGATGGAGATTTGGTACCATGTCCATGCAATTCCCACAGAGGACAGGTGAAGGCAGATTCCACCTTGAATTTAAATTAAAGAGGGTTGTTAGTTGTCCTGTGGAACTTCTGAACAGCAATAAATGCTCTTAATGGATGAACCATTTTCTCCAGTCCCTGCAATTGACCTTGTCCTCCCAGCCCATGTGTGCTGTATTAGGTGGACTGGACCACTCCCACCACATGCTGAAGTTTCTTGAAACCTGTAAGGACAGGCATGCTAATTGTCACACACTCATTGATGGCTCTCATAGGTTCAGGATCCTGCCCAGTATCATTGACTGTTGTATTGGAACAGATTTGCTAGTCGACAATACCTATTAAGACTGTCTGAGGCAGGCAGAGCAGGCTGTAGCCACAGAGGTAGTGCTGTGGCCTAGATGCAATTGTAATAAACACCAGTAACTGAGCTACCACCCGCCTGAGTATTTATGAAAACAAGCTCCTAATCAATAGCTCAAAACAGGGATGCCTTTAATCCTAGCAACTGGGGAAGTGTCCTTCTCCATGGGATGAGACCAGAATGTTGCCTGCATACTGTCTGAGGCCAACCCAGGGCCCAAGATTGGCAGATCCTGTGAAAGTCAACAACTTGGAGGTGTTGCTGAGACTACCCCTACTCAGCTGAAATCCATCCAGGAGAGGAATCAGAAACCTACAGTTTGCTGCCTGAGGAAACAAGAACAGCTGAGAAGTTGACAAATGAGCAAAACGTGACCTGAGAACACAAAAGAAGACAACACTGATGGCAGCCTCATCCTTTATCTCTCTCTCTGTCTCTCTCTCTCTGTCTCTCTCTCTCTCTCTGTCTATCTATCTATGTATCTAAACTATCTTTGCATCAGCTATCTCTGTCCATCTGTCCATCCGTCCATCTGTCCATCCATGCATCCATCTTCTCCTACTGCTCTTTCTCTTCTGTTCTCCCTTCTTCTTCCTCTCCCTTATTCATCCAGGATGTTATAAATCATTTTTTGCCTGCCTGAGTTTTACAGAGCCTTAATAAATGCTAGTTACCATTATAACAAATAAACTTTTCTCTCTGGGTTGTAGTCTCCATATTTTCCCACCCAAATCTTTGTAATCTCTATCTTCCCCAGCACTTGCTGAAGTGTGACATTCCTTAGATGTCTGACACTGTGACACTGAAAATCTTGTGTAAAAGTGTGTTTGTTAAAAAATGCAATTGTGCTTAAAACCAGCTAAAAACCTACATCTAAAAACTTGATACTTTAATAACTTGCAAACACATCATCTTAGTTTGTTTTTTATATGACAAATGTAATTTAGATATTATAATGAGTTGATATATTCAGTGTTTATTAGTTCTCTGCCATGAATTTCATAAAACAATGTCTCACTATATACATTTTTGTCAAGATGTAAAATCTGTATGTAGTTTTCTAAATGGAAATGGAAAGATGTACACAAAGCCAGAAAGTAGAGTTAATCATAAGTCAGAAGTTTTATGGAAGATAAAACATCAAGATCATATATGAAACTGCTGTATCCATTAAAATTCCTTAGGCCAAAATTCAGTACACTTGTATACAGTTAGGATGTGATTCTATGTTTGGAATATAGGTGACAGAAAATGTCATGTAGTTTAACCTTTTAAACCCAAAAAAGGAAAATTCATGCTAGAACTTGCATTTTGAGAGCCTTAAAATGGCCTACAAAAAGAGACTGTCTTAGTCAGGGAGTATTGTGTCTCTCAACTGATTGAATTACAAAAGATGGTCAAAAGATCAATGAAACATCCTCTCAAAGCTTGGCTCATGGGATTGTAGGCTATGAGAAAAGATGAGATCAATCTGAGTGCTATAGAAGTGGGAAAGTAGGTCATGCACTTATTTATACCTCCTTGAAATACAGGCTATGAAATCTGATGGACTGGCTCACAGGAAGCATTGGGGATGCTTGTTATCACAAGCAGAGGGATCATGCAGACTGGAAGATGATGAAGGAAGGATGGGGTTTTCCCGATAAAATATATGAGAAAACTGGGCTGTGCTTACAGAAGAGTTCAAACTAAAATGATTGCCCCAGAGACTTCAGGACTGGTGTTTGCCATTAGTGCCTTTGCAGAGCTCCATGGGAGAATATGAACTTGTAGAAACAACTAACATTTTAAGGAAAGGAGATATATTTATATCGTATATATTATATATAATATATATATATATATATATATATATATATATATATATATA
>NW_023412731.1:0-23809 GCF_903995425.1 Onychomys torridus
GAAGCTTCTTGGAGGAAGTGGTCTTGAACTGAATCTTCCAATAATGGGTCACAGAAAGCTGGAGGCTCTAGGAACCAACAGAACATCCCTGTCAATCATGGCTCTTGAAATTCAAGGGTTCCATGATATTAATTGTTTTTCTCAGAGGTCAGGAACTGGTAAGGCCAAAGCTTTATGCTGGGAACTCTTTGCTTTGTTGCTTTTGGAGGATAGGCACTGAGGCATGAACATGAGACCAACATGAAATCAGGATGGTTAATGAGGTGTGCCCCTTTCAAGTCTGAACATCACTGTACTTCAACCATACTGGCTAACTTTAGGTACTTCCCAGCTGCTATGTGAGTCCTGAGTTGTTAGTGAGGTGACTTGTTGAGTCTGGTGACCACGTTCTGCCCTTATACGTCTTCTCCATCAATAGTTATTTGATTAGTGAAATCTGTCTCGATATTTGGGCAACCTCTAAATGACTGGAGTGATTGTAAACTAAGGCAATTTTTCCTGACTCTCTCTCCTTAGTTTCTTGGTGTATGTGCTATGACAGAGAGAACAAGATAGCTGAGATAATCACTTCCCTTCAAATAGAGAAGACAGCTGAATTCCCCAGAGTGGGTATCTGAATTATGGGACAAAATAATTTGTGGTGTCACTGAATCATTGTTAAACAAGCTTCCTCAAACTTTTGATTATGACTCAGGGTGGACTGTCCATCCACTTTGCATTGTCATACTGCAAGGTAATTTGTGTACATCTACCCACAAGGAGAACCAGGGAGCCACCATCCCACCAAACCTTCCTCACCAAGATGCATTTGAAGCAGAAGGTGCAGAGACTGAACAGTCAGCTACAGCAAATGACCATTGAAAGAAATTAGAAAATGCATTGTACAACGAACAAAGCTGTACCTCGTGGGTGGAGTTGTGTTCTCCAGTAGTGGGAGTCTGGGTTCTGCAGCTAGGTGGGGGCTGGGACCTGAGAAGCAGTGTGGTAGACTGTCTTCGGTCATTGGCTGACTCTCTTTGCCATGTATCATGAGATCCTTTCTCTGCCAGTGGGCTTACTGTCCAATGAGGATGTTGTAGTCTCTCCCATGTTTGAATCAACAGTTGCAGGTCTGAGGTCTGTGATCCAAAAGGACCTTTTATCAGATTGCTCTGTAATCACCTCTCTGGAGGACAAGCAGGCTCCATTTGAACACACTGCAGAGAGAGTGAAAGTTTACCTTTGAAACAGACCCTTCTTAACTTCTAACTTGAACTGACAGGAAGAGCAGAGCTGTGTCCATATTGAGACTACAGAAACACTTATGCTGCAAGAGCCCAAGGACTCCTTTGCTTTGAAGAGCAATGAGAGTAGAATTGGTCAGGCCACCCACAAATTTATCTTTTCCCAGATATTTGGGCCAGAAGTGGGAAAAGCATTCTTCTTCAACCTGACGGTGAACCACATGATCATCTCACTAGATGCAGAAAAGTCATATGACAAATCCAACATCCCTTCATTATAAAGGTCTTGGAGCTATCAGGAATACAGGGAACATACCTAAACATAATAAAGGCAATCTACAGCAAGCCAACAGCCAACATCAAATTAAATGGAGAGAAACTCAAAGCAATAACACTAAAATCAGGAACAAGGCAAGGCTGTCCCCTCTCCCCCTACTTATTCACTATAGTATTTGAAGTCCTAGCCAGAGCTATAAGACAACATAAAGAGATTAAGGGGATACAAATTGGAAAGGAAGAAGTTAAGCTCTCCCTATTTGCAGATGACAAGTTAGTGTACATGAGTGACCCCAAAAATTCAACCAAGGAAATTATACAGCTAATA
This sequence comes from Onychomys torridus, assembly GCF_903995425.1. Lineage (NCBI taxonomy): Eukaryota > Metazoa > Chordata > Mammalia > Rodentia > Cricetidae > Onychomys > Onychomys torridus. The sequence continues at coordinate 1,828 of NW_023412731.1, forward strand.
AAAACTTCAGCAACATTGCAGGATACAAGATCAACTCAAAAAAATCAGTAGCCCTCCTATATGTTGTAGACAAATAGGCTGAGAAGGGAATCAGAGATACATCCCCCTTTACAATAGACAGAAATGATATAAAATATATTGGGGTTACTCTAACTAAGCATGTGAAAGACCTACATCACAAGCACTTTAAGTCCCTGAAAAAATAATTTGAAGAAGATGTCAGAAAATTGAAAGATCTACCATGATCATGGATAAGCAGGATTAACATAGGAAAAATGGCGATCATACCAAAAGCAAGCTACAGATTCAATGCAATTCCCATCAAATTACCAACACAATTCTTCACAGATCTGGAAATAATAATACTCAACTTCATATGGAAAAATAAAAAACCCAAGATAGCCAAAAGAATCCTGTACAATATAACAACCTCTGGAGGCATCACAATCCCCGACCTCAAGCACTACTATAGAGCTACTGTAATAAAAACAGCTTGGTACTGGCATAAAGACCAACGTTTGGACCAATGGAAACGAATTGAAGACCCTGACATTAAGCCACACACCTATGAACATATAAATTTTGACAAAGAAGCCAAAAATGTACAATGGAAAAAAGAAAGCATCTTCAACAAATGGTGCTGGCATAACTGGATGTCAATGTGTAGAAGGCTGCAAATAGATCCATATCTGTCACCGTTCACAAAAGTTAAATCCAAATGGATCAAAGATCTCAATATAAATCCAGCTACTCTTAACCTGATAGTAGAGAATGTAGGAAGTACTCTTGAATGTATTAGCACCAGAGATCACTTTCTAAACATAACACCAGTAGAACAGACACTGAGAGAAAAAAATCAATCAATGGGACCTGTTGAAACTGAGAAGCTTTTGTAGTGCAAAGGACATGGTCAACAAGACAAAGCGACATCCTACACAATGGGAAAAGGTCTTTACCAACCCCACATCTGACAGAGGGCTGATATCCAGAATATATAAAGAACTCAAGAAATTAGACATCAAAATGCCCAACAGTCCAATTAAGAAATGGGCTATAGAACTAAACAGAGAATTCTCAACAGAGGAAGTTCAAATGGCTGAAAGACATTTAAGGAATTGCCCAACATCCTTAATTATCCAGAAAATGCAAATCAAAACGACTCTGAGATACCACCTTACACCTGTCAGAATGGCTAAGATCAAAAGCACAAAAGACAGCTTATGCTGGAGAGGATGTGGAGCAAGGAGAACTCTCCTCAACTGCTGGTGGGAATGCAAGCTTGTACAGCCACTTTGGAAATCAATATGGCACACCTTAGAAAATTGGGAATCCATCTCCCTCAAGACCCAGCTGTAGAACTCTTGGGCATATACCCAAGGAATGCTCAATCATACCACAAGGGCATTTGGTGAACTATGATCTTATCAACTTTGTTTGTAATAGCCTTAACCTGGAAACAACCTAGATGTCCTTCTACTGAAGAATGGATAAAGAAAATATGGTACATATACACAATGGAGTACTACTCAGCAGAGAAAAACAATGACATCATGAGGTTTGCAGGCAAAAGAATGGATCCAGAAAAAATCATACTGAGTGAGGTAACCCAGACTCAGAAGGACAAACTTGGTATGTACTCACTCATAGGAGGATACTAGAAGTAAAACAAAGATGACTAGACTGCTACACAACTCCAGGTTGACTACCTAGAAAGCGGGACCCTAGGAAAGACCCAAGGATCACCCAATGACAGAGAAATGGTTGAGATCTACATGAACAACTTAGAGGACAGTGGGATTAATGAAAGGCAAGATATGAGGGAAAGAAAACTTAGGGGAGCAGGAGATCCCAGCTGGATCAAGAACAGAATGGGAGAATGAGGAATAACAGACCATGATAAATGAAGACCCCATGAGAGCAGGAATAGGCAGAGAGCTGGAGAGGGCCCCCAAAATCCACAATGATACATCCTCTATAGACTGCTGACAATGGTTGAGAAAAAGCCGGATCTGACCCAGTCTGGTGATCAGATGGCTAAAATCCCTAACTTTCGTGCTGGAACTCTCATTCAATAACTGATGGAAGTGGATGGAGAGATTCTCAGCCAGGCCCCAGGTGGAGCTCCAAGTGTCCAACTCTCAAGAAAGAGGAGGTTCTGCAGGAGAGTGAATTGTTGAATCCAAGATTGCAAAAAGCACAGGGCCAAATAGCCAAATGAATGGTAGCACATTAATTAAGATCGAAAGGCTGTGAAGACCCCAGCTGGATCAGGCCCTCTGGTTAAGTGAAATAATTGAATAGCTTGATTTGTTTGGGAGGCACCCAGTCTGTCGGACCAGGATCTGTCCTTAGTGCATGAGCTGGCTGTTTGAAACCTTACACAGGGACACTTTGCTCAGTCTGGAAGGAGGTGACAGGACCTGCCTGTACTGAATCCACCAGGTTTAAATGAATCCCCAGGCATGCCTTGATCCTTGAGTACTTGGGAATTAATGGGAGGTAATGGAGGGAAGGTGGAGTTGGTGGTGGGATGGTGGAGGACAGGGGAACCCATGGCTGATGTATAAAATTTAAAACATATAATAATAAAGAAAAAATCAAGAAGGAAATGGTCAAGGGAATTGTGTAATGAGTTGAGTGCAGGAAAAAGGAAGCTTCATGGAGGAACTGGTCTTGAACTGAATCTTCCAGAAATGGGGAACAGAAAGCTGCAGTCCGTGGGAACCAACACAGCTCCCTGCTTGCCATGGCTCTTGAAATTCAATGATTCCAGGATATTAATTGTTCTGGCTCAGAGTTCAGGAACTGGTAAGCCCAAAGCTTTATGCTGGGAACTCTGCTTTTGTTCCATTTTTGGAATAGGCATTGATTAGTGAACATGAGACCAACATTAAAACAGGAGGGATTAATGTGGTGTGCCAATTAAATGGCAGGGCATCACTGCACTTCAACCACACTGGCTAACTTTTGGTACTTCCCAGATGCTCTGTGTGTTTTAGGTTGTTAGTGAGGTGACTTGTTGAGTCTGGTGACCATGTTCTACCCTGATATGTCTTCTCCATCAAAATTTATATGATTAGAGTAACCTGTCAAGATTTTTTTTGGATCCTCTAAATAACAGGGGCGATTGTGAATTATGGCAATTTTCTCCTGACTCATAAACCCACAGGCTTGTGGACTAGGCAGCCAAGTTGAATTCTGAAACTGTAGATGTGAATAAGTCTGAAGAGGCTATCTCCTTCGTTACTTGGTGCAATGTTATGAAGGCAGAGAGAATGAGTTAGCTGAGATAACCACTTCCTTCAAATATAGAAGATAGCTGATTTTCCCAGAGTCAAATCTGAAGCTTGGGACAAAATAATTTGGGCTGTCACTAAGTCATTGGTAAATAAGCTTTCTCAAACATTTGATTAGGACTCAGGGTGGTCGGTCCATAATCTTTGTCTTGTCATACCGCAAGTTAATTTGTATTCATCTACCCACAAGGAGCACCAGGGAGCCACCATTCCACCAAAACTTGCTCACCAAGATGCAGATGAAGCAGAATGTACAGAGACTGACCAGTAAGCTACTAAAAATGACCACTGAAAGAAATTAGCAGTAAGATCGCTTGATCTTTATCACAGAAGTGTACATGAAGAATAGGTATTCATTCTTTCAAACCCTGTGGTTTCAATCTCAGGTCTACTCTGTCATTATTAATTCATTTTGTATAAGGTCTGTGTTTCTGGTAGGCTGCATCTTCAGGGTATGCCTTTGCCCACAGTAATGTCTCTGAAATCTTCCCAAAGGCAGAACCTCAAATGTGGGCATTAATGATATGAGGATAAATACTATTCTGCTTCTTCTAAAAAGAAACAAAACAGAGCCTCTGGCATGAGTCATAGTACTCATAGATTGAGGCAGTAGTATGTGAATTCCCAGCATGCATTTGAAGAGATTCTATCAAATGCTGGCTAGTGTGAGATGTTAGTTGATGTGAGTTTGAGTTGATTTTTCTGTTACTTGCTTGGAAAGGCCTTGTGTGTGATTCTCCAAGCAGCAGTTGGAGAGGCCTGGTCAAACATCTAAATGTGTGGATACAGGGAGTGAGACTGTTACTTTCTCCTTTTATTCCTCTGTGAGATGACATACCTGCAAGCATTTGTTCAGCATCAAATTGATAGTGTTCTCCATCTCTCACTCAGTATCTGTCTATCTATCTTAGTAACTCTTTCTTTGTCTCTCTGTGTCTCATATACATGTGTATGTGTTGTGTATTTTTTGATGTTTTTGTACATGTATCTCCGCATAGTCCCTGCAATCAGGGATCTGTTATTGGACATGAGCAGTTCCCTATCTCACAGTTGGTGAAAATTGGGAGCACCATGCTGAACATTATAGTTCTGCCAGTGTACTTAATTTAGTGACATATAGATATACCCTTGAGGAGTTTATAAATCTGTCATGATGTTGAATCCCATCTCCAAAACTGTTCGTGATGTTATTTTGGTCTCCATTGTGACAGGTACAATCATTGAGAATTTGTTTTGAAGACAAGAGAAACATCTTTACACATTCTGGAGAATATACACCTGTGGAGTAGACACTAGGTCAATTCTTAGACAACGGTTTCAGCAAGCCTACTGAGAGAGCTCATGCAGCTCTACCTCCCATCATCTAAATAGCCTTCCTCTCCTGGCTATACCAATCCTGCTCCTGTCCTGGAAAGCTGCTACAACTGAGCTTTGCTCAGCCCCCTCTTAAGGGGGATTCCTAGCAGAGATTTGCTTCTCTGGCCAAAGATAAAACTTCTTTTGCTTCACTCTCCAATAAGGGAAACCCCTATAGAAATGTAGCAATGTCCTGTGGCTCAGGAGAAAAGTGTTACTTTTTTAGTTCTTTATTGCTCTGTCCACTGAGTGATATCTCTGCCAAGATCTTCTATTCAGCTCCTCCTCGCTATGCTCTTTCAGGTCTTTCTTACTTTGTCCACTGAGGGATGTCTCAATAAGGATCTTCTCTACTCCAGTGAATAAAGGTCTTCACACCCAAAACTCTTTTGGGAAAGAGATTTATTTGGGAATGATATGTCTAGGAAAGTAGCCGCATCTAACATGCTGGAGAGAACAGCCTTTATTATTTATTTTTTAGTATTTTTCTTTTTTATTATATTGTGTTTTAATTTTAATTTTATAAAACTGAGTGTTTCATTGGTTCTTTTGTATGATTTATTCAGGTTTGATTTTATTAGTATTGGCTGAGTATTCTCTTGTACAGTATGGGTTAAGATTGAGAACTAATTTACATGCATTCTGATCTTTGTTCTTTCTTTCTGACTAATGATATTTCATTTTTATGTTTTCAACGCACAGTTATTTGTGTATGAACTCACACACATAGCATTCACTCAGTTGTGCACACACTGTAATTCACATGTGGATGGTGGATCGGAAAAGTTTACTAGAGTTCAATGCCTTTATTCTACCATGTTTCCCAGGAATTGAATTCAGACTTGTTGGCATGTGCCTTTACTTGCTGAACAATCTACTAGTCCCTAATTTTTAAATGTATACCTTTATACTAATAGACTTCGACTTCCATCTTGTAATACTTTTTTATTGATTCCATTATTTTGTTATTTTTGTACATTTCAAGAATGCTATGCTTTATTCCTTCCACCATTTGTGTCCAAGAATTTTGGAACCCACTTCCAATTTCTTTAGCATCTCACTGAGAGTTCAGAGTTTTATTTTCTAGCCTCCAAGTATTTGTACATTTTCTGTAGTTTATTTTTGTTCTACTTAGTATTTTTTTCTCCTTTTTTAATTATTATATTTCTGTTTTAATTTTACACATCAGCCATGTGTACCCCTGTCCTCCCTCTTTCTGCCCCTGAACCTACCTTCCCCCCAGCCCCTCCCCTCCATTCCCATCTCCTCCAGGGCCAAGACTCCCCTGGGGATTCAATTTAACCTGGTGGATTCAGTACAGGCAGGTCCAGTCCCCTCCTTCCAGGCTGAACAAAGTGTCCCTGTGTAAGCCCAAGGTTCCAAACAGCCAGCTCATGCACTAAGGACAGGTCTGGATCCCATTGCCAGGGTGCCTCCCAAACACTTCAAGCTATCCAATTGTCTCACTTATCTAGAGGGCCTGATTCCTGCTGGGGGCTCCACAGCTTTTGATCATAATTCATGTGCTTCCATTAGGTTGGCTATGTGTACCTGTGCTTTTCCAATTGTGGTCTCTACAATTCACAGTCTTGCATTCCCTCCTCTTTCTAAAAAAGTGGACTCCTGGAGCTCCACCTGGGGCCTGGCTGAGGATCTCTGTATCCACTTCCATCAGTTTTTGGATGAGAGTTCCTGCACCACAGTTAGGGTGTTTGGCCATCTGATCACCAGACTAGGTCAGATCAGGCTTTCTCTATACAATTGCCATTAGTCTACAGTGGATGTATCATTGTGGATTTGGGGGGACCTCTCTAGCACTTCGGTTATTCCTCTTCTCATGTGGTCTTCATTATCATGGTCTATTATTACTTGTTCTCCCTTTCTGTTCTTGATCCAGCTGGTACCTTCTGCTCCCGTAAGCTCTTTCCCTTGAACCTTGCCCTTCATTACCCTGGCTCATGTCCAGGTTGTTCATGTAGATCTCATCCATTTCTCTGTCATTGGGCTATCTCTGTGTCTTTCTTAGGATCCAGTTTTCGAGGTAACCTCCTTGGACTTGTGAGTACCAGTCTAGAGATAATTGTTTTACATCGAGTATCGTCCTATGAGTGAGTACATACCTTGTTGTCTTTTTGAGTCTGGGTTACATCACACAGGATGATTTTTTTCTAGGTCCATCCATTTGCCTGCAAAACTCATGATGTCATTGTTTTTTTTTCTGCTGAGTATATGAACGACATTTTTTTAATCCATTCTTCAGTTGAAGGGCATCTAGGTTGTTTCCAGGTTCTGGCTATTACAGACAATGCTGATATGAACATAGATGAGCAAATGCCTTTGTGGTATGCTTGAGCATTCCTTAGGTATATGCACAGGAGTGCTACGGGGGAAATGGATTCCCAATTTTCTAAGGAAGCACCATATTGATTTCCTCAGTGGCTGTACAAGCTTTCATTCCCACCAGCAGTGGAGCTGAGATCCCCTTGCTCCACATCCTCTCCAGCATAAGCTGTCTTCTGTGTTTTTGATATTAGCCATTCAGACAGGTGTAAGATAGTATCACAGAGTCATTTTGATTTTCATTTTCTGGATAATTAGGGATGTTGAGCAATTCCTTAAATTTCTTTCAGCCATTTGAACTTCCTCTGTGGAGAATTCTCTGTTTAGTTCTATAGCCCATTTCTTAATTGGACTGTTGGGCATTTTGAAGACTAATTTTGTGAGTTCTTTATATATTCTGGATATCAGACCTCTGTCAGATGTGGGTTTGGTGAAGACCTTTTCCCATTATGTAGTCTGTCGCTTTGTCTTGTTGACCATGTCCTTTGCTCTACAAAAGCTTCTCAGTTTCAACAGGTCCCATTGATTGATTGTTTCTCTCAGTGTCTATGCTACTGGTGTTATATTTAGGAAGTGATCTCCTATGCCAATACATTAAATACTACTTCCTACTTTCTCTTCTATCAGGTTCAGTATACTGGATTTATGTTCAGGTCTTTGATCCACTTGGACTTAAGTTTTGTTCATGGCTACAGATATGGATCTATTTGCAGCCTTATACCCATTTACATCCAATTATGCCAACACAATTTGTTGAAGATGCTTTCTTTTCACCATTGTACATTTTTGGCTTCTTTGTCAAAAATTATATGTTCATAGGTGTGTGGGTTAATGTCAGGGACTTCAATTCGATTCCATTGGTCCACATGTCAATTTTTATGGCAGCACCAAGCCCTTTTTATTATGGTAGCTCTACAGTAGAGATTGAGGTCGGGGATCATGATGCCTCCAGAGTTTGTTTTACTGTACAGGATTGTTTTGTCTATCCTGTGTTTTTTTATTTTTCCATATGATGCTGAGTATTATTCTTTCCAGGTCTCTGAAGAATTGTGTTGATAATTTGATGGGTATTGCATTGAATTTGTAGATTGCTTTTAGTGTCTTCTTCAATATTTCTATTTCCCTCTTCAGGTCTTGGACTGTTTCCCTCATCTGTTTCATTGCTTTTTCATTATTTTCTTTCAGGGACATATTGTTTTCTTCTGCTTTATTTGTCCTTTCCTCTAATTTTTTATTGTATTCTTCCCATTTTTTTTTGTTTGTTTGTTCCTCCACTTTATTTTTGATTTCTTCTACATAATGCTCTAGCCTCTTCATGATGTTACTTATAAGTTTATTTTCTTGTGCTTCTTCCATTCTGTGATGTTCAGGTCTAGATGTTGCAGAAGGGCTAGGTTCTGGTGATGCTGTATTGCTCTTTATTTTGTTTTATGTATTTGTGCCTTGATGTCTGCCCATCTCCTTGTGGATTCATTCTTTGTCTTATCAGTGTACTTGTTCCAGAAAGAGCTGACAGATTTTGGGAGCCTCTCTCTTGTCCAGATGGAATCTGTGGGCCAGATGGGAGATCTGGTCCAGATGAGAGTGCTGGCTGGATAGGAACTTGGGTCTGGACTCTGAGTCTCAGGAAGTCTCTGTGTCTCCTTATCTTGTCCAGATGGGAGCTCCTCTTTTCCAGATGGGAATTCTGGGGCAGGATGAAAGCTCTGGTCCAGATGGGAGTTCCGGCGCGTATGGGAGCTGGGGGCTGGTCTCTGAGTCTCAGGAAGTGGCTGGGGTGTTGGGCAAATGGGTGTAGGGGCAGTTTATGGAGATTGCACGGTCTTCCTGTATTCTTGGAAAAGGGGAGCCTTTCCACAGGGCATGCCAAAATGGCCAGAAACTGGGGCCAAGTTGGGCAGGTCCTCCCTGGATGGCTGGTGTACTGGGGTGGGACCCAGGGGCAGTTGCCTCTCTGACTATAATCCCAGGAACTCACCTCTGGTCCAAATGGGAGTTCTGGGGCAGGATGGAAGCTGGGGGCTGGTCTCTGTGTGTCAGGAAGTGGCTGGTGTCTCAGGCAGTTTTGTGTGGGGGCTGGGTGTGGAGATTGCAGGGTCTGCCTGCAGTCTTGGAAATGGGGAACCAAAACAGGCTTGGAGGTATTAAGTACCTGATAGGTTTTTGCGATAAGGGGGGTAATCATATCGTTGGTAGTTGGTGGGGGAGGTGGGAACGTGGGAGAAAAACCCAAACCCATGGATGTCTTATATATGTATATATATATATGTTGTATAAGAATCATTGTTGCCAAGAGGAGGGTTGGGACTGATGGCAACAGGCTGTTTTAAAAGTTTGATAATAATGGTAACACCTGTATCTTTTCCTTTGTGATAGAGGCGAAGGCCCCAAATGAGGCTAGCCTCCCAGGCTGGTGTGGGTGGGGAGAGAAGCAGCAGAGTCACTTCACCACCGACCAGACACTGTTTCCACCACTGCTGCCACTGCCGCAGCTGCACTGTTTTAAGGGAGCACTCAGGCTGGCCTGTCTCTTTCTGCCCAGGTGAAGGAGCCATGGAGAGGCGCCATTTGCTCTCATTCCTCCACCCTCCCACCTCCTCTTTCCCTCAGCTTCTCACCATACACACACACACACACACACACACACACACACACACACACACACACAGACACACACACACACACACACACACACACACATGCACACACACATGAACACGCGCACATGCGCACGTGCGCCGCATGCCTCACACCCTGCCAGAGCCGCTGGCTGCCTCCCCCCACCTTTTTTTTTTTAGCATTTCTCCTTAATTGTCCCTTCTTGGGGAAACTAATGACAACAGTCCTCTAAGTGACTAATGAATTTTATGAGGTGTTTTTTTTTTTTTTTTTTTTTTTTTAAGGAACCCTTATCCCTTGTGTCTGGAGGGCCTCTTTAATGCCCTTTATTAATAAGTCCTGAGAAGAAGTTCCCTGTCCCATGGCGAAGTCTACAGTTTACACTCACCTTGTCCTTCCTGCTGTCCTCCAGATCACTGGGATGCTGAGTTGGGTGGTCTGGACGGGCGATCTCTTCAAATCTTCACCATACATTTGGGCTTTCCTGGCAAAAGACATTCAACTCCCAATGAGAAGAGGGTCCAGCCCCTATGTTGGGCACCAGTTTCCCTGGCAACCAGGGTTTCAATGGGGGTTACCCACCTGTGGGAGCAAATGAAAGGAACAGGGGACACAAGAGACAACAACACGGCAGGGTTCTGATCAAGCTGCAAATTTTATTTTCCTCAGCAAGGTTTATATATCAAAGAAGGACAAGGGGCAGGAAGGAGGGAAGGGGAAAGGGATGTGCAGAACATGGAAGGGGTGCAAGATGTGGGAGACAGATCATGCAACTGTGAGATGTTGGCTAAGGTCGCAGGTCAGGGGCCATTTATTCTGTTGCTAGGCTACCTGACCATGAAATGCTCTTTACATTTGGTTGTCATGGCACCTGACTGTAGGATGTTCTCTTATCTTTCGAGGCCTCTGGTTACTGCTCTGGGAAGGTGCTTATGACTTGTTCCATGGTTCATGTTTGGTTCCTAACATCTTGGTCCCTAACAACACAGCTTATGCTGGAGAGGATATGGAGCAAGGGGAACTCTCCTCCACTTCTGGTGGGAATGCAAGCTTGTACAGCCACTTTGGAAATCAATATGGGGCTTCCTTCGAAAATTGGGAATCCATCTCACCCAATACCCAGCTGTAGCACTCTTGGGCACATACCCAAGGAATGCTCAATCATACCACAAGGGCATTTGCTCAGTTATGTTCATATCAGCATTGTTTGTAATTGCCAGAACCTGGAAACAACCTAGATGTCCTTCAACTGAAGAATGGATAAAGAAAATATGGGACATATACACAATGGAGTACTACTCAGCAGAGAAAAACAATGACATCATGAGGTTTGCAGGCAAATGGATGGAGCTAGAAAAAATCATCCTGAGTGAGGCAACCCAGACTCAGAAGGACAATTATGGTATGCACTCACTCATAGGAGGATACTAGATGTAAAACAAAGATGTCTAGACTGCTACACAACTCCAGGGAGGCCACCTAGAAAACGGGACCATAAGAAAGACCCAAGGATCACCCAATGATAGAGAAATGGATGAGATCTACAGGAAAAACCTGAACAAGAGTGGAAGAAATGAAGGGCAAGGTTTCAGGGAAAGAAAGCTTAGGGGAGCAGGAGATCCCAGCTGGATCAAGAACAGAAAGGGAGAACAAGGAGTTGGCTGTTTGGAACCTTGAGCTTACACAGTGACACTTAGCTCAGCCTGGAAGGAGGGGACTGGACCTGCTTGTACTGAATCCACCAAGTTTCAATGAATCCCCAGGGAAGTCTTGGCCCTGGAGGAGATGTGAATGGAGTGGAGGGGACAGGGAGAAAGTGAGGGTGGGGGCAGGAGGGCAGAGGACCGGGGAACCCATGGCTGATGTGTAAAATTAAAACACAAATATAAAAACAAGCACTGTGGGAAATGGAGTTGTAATGATGTAGAGAAAGCTACTGTGAACAAAGTCGTTCTCATGACATAGACATAGGAACTGTAGGTGATCTAGTTCAGATGACACCAAGAAAAAACTGTCAGTATTGTCAAAGTGAAGAAACAGAGAAAGGCACTGTGGGAAATGTAGTTCTGATGTCATAGAGAAAGGAATTGTGGGAAATGTAGTTCTGATGACACAGAGAAAGAAACTGTAGTGTTTAGTTCTTATGTCATTGTGAAAGACACCGTGAGAAATGTAGTTCTGATGTCATAGAGAAAGGAACTGTGGGAAATGTAATTTCCCACAGTTCCTTTCTCTGTGCCACTGAACAACATGTCCCACAAGTCCCTTATCTGTCTTATCAGAACTATGTTAACCAAAGTTCCTTTATCTGTGTCATCAAAACTACATTTCCCAAAATGCCTTTCTCTATGTCACAGAAATACATTTCCCACAGAGTCTTTCTCTGTTTCATCAATTCAAAATTTCTCAGAGTGCCTTTCGAGATGTCATCTGAACTACATTTTCCACAGTTCCTATGTGTATATCATCAGAAATACATTTATCACATTACCTTTACTACATCATCAGAACTACATTTCCCACAGTTCCTTTTTCTACATATTCAGAACTACATTTGCCACCGTTCCTTTCTCTAAGTTATCAGAATTTCATTTCCAAGAGTACCTTTCACTTTATTTCTCACAATGCATTTCTCTGTTTCATGAGAATGACTTTTCCCACACTGTCTGTCTTGGAGTCTAATCACCTGCATTTCCCACAATGCCTGTCTCTATGACTTCAGAACTACATTGCCCATCTTGCCTTTATATACATCATCAGAACTACATATCCCACAGTGCCTTTCTTGTTGTCATCTGAAGTACATTTTCCCCAGTGGTCTGTCTCCTTGACATCAGAACTACATTGCCCATCTTGCCTTTATCTAATCATCAGAACTACATTCCCACAGTGCCTTTTTTCTGTTTCTTTGGAACTACATTTCCCACAGTCCCTTTCTCTGTTTCATGAAAACTGTATTTCCCAAAGTGCCTCTCAGAACACCTTCAGAGCTTCTTTTCCCTCAATGTCATTCTCTGCATCATCAGAACTACATTTCCCACAGTTCCTTTATCTAATCTTCAGAACTACATTACCATCAGTGCTGTTCTCTGTGTCACCAGAACTACATTTCCCACAGTGACTTTTTCTGTGTCATCACAATTACATTTCCCATAGTGCCTTTCTAAATGGCATCAGAACTAGATTTCCCAGAGTTCCTTTTTCTACATCAGAACTACATTTCCCACGGTGTCTTTCCCTGTGACATAAGAAATACATTCATCACAGTGCCTTTCTCCATCTCATCAGAACTATATTTCCCAAGGTTCCTTTCTCTGTGTCATCAGAAATACATTAACCAGAGTCCCTGTCTCTTTGTCACAGAATATATTTACCACATTGCCTTTCTCTGTTTCATCAGATCAAACTTACCAACATTTCCTTTCTTTGTTTCATCTGAACTACAATTCACACATCCTATGTGTAAGTCATCAGAACTATATTTATCACAGTTCCTTTCTCTACATCATCTGAACTACATTACCCAAAGTTCCTTTCTTGGTGTCATCAGAACTTCATTTCCCACAGTTCCTTTCTCAATGACATTGGAACTACATTTCTTATACTTCATTTCTTTATATCATCAGAACTACATTTGCCACAGTTCCTTTCTCTACATACTCAAATCCACATTAATCAAAGATCCTTTCTCAGTGTCATCAGAACTACATTTCCCACAATGCCTGAATCTATGACCTCACAAATGCATTGCCTATCTATCCTTTATCTACATCACAAGAAGTACATTTTCCATAATTTCTTTCTCTGTTGCATCAGAACAACATTTGGCACAGTGCCTCCTTTGGTGACATCAGAACTACATTTCCTACAATGGCTGTCTCCATGTCATCAGAACTACATTGCCCATCTTGCCTATATATTCATCATCAGAACTACCTTTCCAACAATGCCTTTCTCTATGTTCTCAGCACTACAGTTCCTTCAGGGCATTTCTCTACATCATCAGAACTACACTTGCCACAATGCCTTTCCATATGTCATCAGAACTACTTTTCCCATGGTGCCTTTCTCATTGCCACCTGAAATACATTTCCTATAGTGGACTGTTTCTACAAAAATAGAACAACATTTCCCACAGTTCCCTTGACTATGTCATGAGAACTACATTGGCCACAGTACTGTTCACATATTCAACATAACTAGCTTTCCCATTGTTCCTTCAACTAAGTCCTATGAACTACATTTCCCATGTTGCCTTTCTGTAAGACATCACAAGTACATGTCCCACAGTTCCTTTCTCTACATCATCAGAACTACAATTCTCACAGTTCCTTTCTTTATGGCATCAGAACTACATTTCCCACAGTTCCTTTCTCTATGTCATCATAACTAAAATTCCCACAATGCCTTTCACAATGTGACAGAACAACCTTTCCACAGTGCATTTTTCTGTTTCATCAAATTGGCATTTCCCATTATTCCTTTAGCTATGTGATCAGAACTTCATTTCCCACAGATGCCTTTTCTATGTCATCAGAATTACATTTCCCACAATTACTTTATCTACATCACCAGAACTAAATTTTCCAAAAGCTCCTGTCTATACATCATCAGCACTGTATTTCCCACAGTGCCTTTCCTTTCACTGTGTCATCAGAACTACATTTACACAATGCCTTTATCTATGTCATCAGAACTATATTTTCCACGGTTCCTGTTTTGATGTCATCACAATTATATTTTCCACAGTTCATTTCTCTATGTCCTCAGATACATTTCCCTCTGTGCCTTTCTGTATATTAGCAGAAAAACATTTTCCATGGTGCCTTTATCTACACTGTCAGAACTACATTTCCCACATTGCCTTTCTCTGTTTCATCAGAACATCATTTCTAACTTTGCTTTTCTCCACGTCATTAACACTACATTACCCAAAGTTCCTTTCTATTTGAAATCAAACTACATTAATGACAGTTCCTTTCTCTTTGTAATCAGAACTATATTTCCCACAGTGCCATTTTCTATGTCACATAACTAAATTTCCCACACTTCCATTCTCTATGACATCAGAACTACATTTCCCACCGTCCATTTCTCTATGTCATGAAAACTACATTTCTCACCTTGCCTTTATTCATGTCATCAAAACTCAATTTCTCACAATGGCTTCTCTATGTCTTCACAACTACATATCATAGTGACTTTCACTGTGACAAAATTACATTTCCCTCTGTGCCTCTCTCTGCTCCATCAGACCTCCATTTTCCACAGTGTGTTTGTGTTTGTCATCATAACTACATTTCTCACAGTGCTTTTCAATACATCATCAGAACTACATTCCTCCCTGTGCCTTTTTCTGTGTCATCACAATTACATTTCACACAGTGCCATTCTCTATGTCATCAAATCAACATTTCACACCATGCCTTTTGATAGGTGATCCAAACTACATTTCCCACAGTGCCTTTCTCTGGGTCATCAGTACTACATTTTCCACAGTTCCTTTATATATGTCATCAGAAAAACATTTCCCACAGTGATTTTTTTATACATCATCTGAACTACCTTTCCTATAGTGCCTGTCTCTATATGTCATCAGTACTTCATTTACCACAGTTCCTTTCCTTATGTCATTAGAACTACATGACCCATAGTTCCTTTCTCTACATCATCATAACATTTCCCATAGTGCTTTCTCTCTGTCATCAGAACTACATTACTCACAGTGCCTTTCACTATGTGAGAGACATACATTTCCCAAAGTTCCTGTCTCTGCTTCATCAGATCAACAATTCTCACAGTGACTTTCTCTGCATCATCAGAATTACATTTCTCATATTTCCTTTCAATACATCATCAGAACTACATTTCCCACAGTTCCTAGCTCTGTGTCATCCGAACTAGATTTCCCACACTTCCTTTCTCTATGACATCAGAACTACATTTCCCACCATGCTTTTCTCTCTTTCATCAGATCGACATTTCTGACAGTTTCTTTCTTGGTGTCATCTGAACTACATTTCCCACAGTTCCAATGTGTACTTCATCAGATCTACATTTATCACAGTTTGTTTCCCTATGTCATCACAACTACATTTCCCACAATGCCTTTCTCTGGTTCATCAAAATCTCATCCTACAGGGCCTTTCTCTATATCATCAGAGCATATTTTTTCAGTGTGTATTTCACACTGACATCAGAACTACATTTCCAACAGTGCTTTTTCTACTTCTTCAGAACTACATTACCCACAGTGCCATTCTGTATGTCATCAAAACCACATTTCCTATAGTGCTTGTCTCTACATCATCAGAACATCATTTTCCACAGTTCCTATATCTACGTCATCAGAATGACATTTTCTACAGTTCCTTTCTCTAGGTCTTTAGAACTAAATTTCCCACAGTGCCTTTTTCTATGTCATCAGAACTACATTTCCCCACTATTCCTTTCTCTAAGTCCTCAGTACTAAATTACCCACAATGCCTTTTCCTACATCATCAGACTATTCCCCGTCAGGCGTTCTCTACTGCATCAGAACGACATTCGCACTGTGGGAAATGTAGTTATGATGATGTATAAAAGTCACTGTGGGAAATGTAGTTCTGATGTCATACAGAATGGCACTGTAGGTAATATATTTCTGATGTCATAGAGAAAGGAACTCTGGGAAATGTATTTATGGTGTCAGAGTGAAAGGCACTGTGGAAAAATATGCTATGATGATATAGAGAAAATTCCTGTAAGATGTGGCTTTTATGAACCTGTAAAAGGCACTGTGGGAAATGTAGTTCTGGTGACAGAGAAAAATGAACTTTGATAAATGTAGTACAGATGGTGTGTGTACATAGGAACTGTGGGAAATGTAGTTCAGATGACACCAAAAAACCTGTTAAAAATGTTGATCTGATTAAAAGAGTAAAACACACTGTGGGGAGTGTAGTTCTGTGTCACAGAGAAAGAAAGTGTGGGAAATATAGTTCTGATGACACAGAGAAAGGCACTGTGGGAAATGAAGTTCTTATGTCATAGACAAAGACACTGTGAGAAATGTAGTTCAGATGATGTAGAGTAAGGAATTTTGGGAAATTTAGTTCTGATGTCATAGAGAAAGGAACTGTGGGAATTATAGTGGTGATGACATAGAGAAAGGCACTGTGTGGTAATGTAGCTATGAAGACATAGAAAAAGGCACTGTGGGAAATTTGCTTTAGATGACTTAGAAAAAAGCTCTGTGTGAATTAATGATCTGTTGATACCAAGGAAGGAATTTTGGGAAATGTATTTCATAGAGTCACGCTCTGTGGGAAATCTAATTCTGTTGACCTAGAGAAAGGAACTGTGGGAAATGTGGTTGTTTTGATGTAAATAATGGAACTCAGGGAAATGTAGATCTCATAACAGACAGAAACGCACTGAGGAAAATGTAGTTCTGATGGCACAAAGAAAGGAACAATGGGTAATGTAGTTCTGATGATGACGTAAAGGAATTGTGATAAAAGTAGTTGTGATGACTTACACATAGGAATTGTGGGATATGTAGTTCAGATGACACCCAGAAAAGCACTGTGGGAAATGTAGTTCTGGGACTTAGAGAAAAGCACTGTTGGAAATGTAGTTATGATGACACAGAGAAAGGAACATTGGTAATGTAATTCTGATGAGATGAAGATATGAACTGTAGGAAAGGTAGTTCTGATGACAAAGAGAAAGGCAATTTGGGAAATGTAGTTCACATGACACCATGTACGGCATTGTGGGAAACATAGTATTGATGATGAAGCTAAAAGAAAGATGGGCAATGAAATTCTGATGCAATAGAGACAGGGACTGTGGGAGATGTTGTTCAGAGGACACCAAGGAAGGAAGTGTGGTAAATGTTGTTCTGATAAAACAGAGAAAGGCACTGAGTGAAATGTTGTTTGGATGTTGTGGAGAAAGGCACTGTGGAAATCTTGTTCTGTGACACAGAGAAAGGCACTGTGGGAAAAGTAGTTCTGATGACACCAAGATAGAAACTGTGGGAAATGTATTTCTGTGACACAGAAAAGGCATTGTGGGAAATGCAGATAAGGTGACACAGAAAAAGGAACTTTGGGTAATATTGTTCTGATGAGATGGAGAAAGGCAATGTGGGAAATGTAGTTCATATTAAATAGAGAAAGGAACTGTTGGAAATGTAGTTCTGATGACGTAGAGAAAAGCATTGTGGGAAATATATTTCTGGTACATAGAGAAAGGCACTGTGGGAAATGTTGTTTGGATGCTGTAGAGAAAGGCACTGTGGGAAATGTTCTGTGAAATAGAGAAAGGCACTGTGGGAAAAGTAGTTCTGATGACACCAAGATAGAAACTTTGGGAAATGTAGTTCTGAGGACATAGAGAAAGGCAGTGTGAGAAATGTAGTTCTGATGACACATACACAGACACTGTTGGATTGTAGGGGTTTTTTTTAGTTCCTTTAGTTTTAAAATTTTATTATACTGGGTTCCATAAGGGCATTTTAAAAATTATTATTATTATTATTATTATTATTATTATTATTATTATTATATTTGTGTTATAATTTTACATATAACCCATCGGTTGCCCTCTCCTCCCCCCTCCTACCCCTACCTTCAACTTCCCCCCATCCCCTCCCCTTCATTCCCATCTCCTCCAGGGCCAAGACTCTCCTGAGGATTCATTTAAACCTGGTGGATTCAGTACAGGCAGGTCCAGTCCCCTCCTTCCAGGCTGAGCATGTGTCCCTGTGTAAACCCAAGGTTCCAAACAGCTAGCTCATACACTAAGGAGAGGTCTCAGTCCCACAGCCTGGATGCCTCCCAAGCAGTTCAAGCTATTCAATTGTCTGACTTATCCAGAGGGCCTGCTCCACCTCGGGGCTGCATAGCCTTTGGTTCATAATTCAAGTGCTTCCATTCCTTTGGCTATTTGTCCTTGTGCTTTTTCCAATCTTGGGCTCAACAATTCACACTCTTACAGTCCCTCCTCTTTCTCAACAATTGGACACCTGGAGCTCCACCTGGGGCCTGGCTGAGGATCTCTGCATCCACTTCCATCAGTTATTGGATGAGAGTTCCAGCTCTAGTTTAACATCATAGATAAAGGAACTGTGGGAAAGGTAGTTCTGATGATGTAGATAAAAGAACTCTTGGAAATGTCATTCTGATGTCATAGAGAAAGGAAGTGTGGGAAATGTAGTTACGGTGTCACAGAGTGAAGGCCTTTGGGTAATGTAGTTCTGATGAGATAGAGAACAGCACTGTGGGAAATACAATCCTGATTACACAGAGAAAGGAACACTTTGGAATGGAATTCTGATGACGTAGACATAGGAACTGTGGTTAATTTAGTCCTGATGACACAAGAAGGCTCTGTGGGTAACGTAGTGCTGAAGAAGTGGAGAATGGAACAGTGGGATATAAAGTTCTAATGATGTAGACAAAGGAACTGTGGGAAATTTAGTACAGATGATACAAAGAAAGGCATTGTAGTAGTTCTGGTGACATAGAGAAAGGCATTGTGGGAAGTGTAATTATGACACTGTAAAGAAAGACACCGTGAAAAACGTAGTTCTGATGACATAAAGTAAACGATGGAAATTAAGTTCTGATGACACAGAGAAAGGCACTGTGGGAATTGTATTTTTTATGTCACAGAGAAAGTCACTGTAGAAAATGTAGTTCTGACAATGTACACATAGGTACTGTGGGAAATGTAGTTCAGATGATACTGAGATTGGCACTGTGGATAATACATTTCAGTGACATAGAGAAAGTCATTGTGGGAAATGTAGTTAGAGTGAGGTATAGAAAATAACTGTCGGAAATGTAGTTGAGTGTAAAACTATGCTCTGATGATGTAGAGAAAGGCCCTGTAAGATCAGATTTTGTTGAACCAGACAAAGGTACTGTGGGAAATGGAGTTGTGATGACTTTGGGAAACAAACTGTGATAAATGTATATCTGATGACACAGAGAAAGAATCTGAGGGAAGTACAGTTCTAATGATCTAGAAAAAGGGACTGTGGGAAAAGTAGATCTGATCACAAAGAGAAAGGCACTTTGGGAAATTTAATTCTGATAACATAAAGAAAGGAAGTGTGGGAAATGTAGTTCAGATGACACAGAGAAAGGCACTCTGAGAAGTGTAGTTCTGATGACATAGAGTAAGGCACTGTGGGTAATGTAGTTCTGAAGACTTAGAGAAAGGAACTATGGGAAATGTAGTTGTGACGATGCAGACAAATGCTTCATGGGAAATGTAGTTCAGATGTCATTGAGAAAGTCACTCTGGAAAAATTAGTTCTGATATCACAAATAAAGGCACTCTGGGAAAGTTGTTTATGATATAGAGAAATGCACTGTGGGAAATATAGTTCTGATGACATAGAGATAGGCACTGTGGGAAATGTAGTTCTGAGGAATGTAGTACAAAGCCTTGTGGGAAATATATTTCTGATGATATAGCTAAAGGCAAGAAGGGAAATATAGTTTGGGTGTCATATAGACAGGCCACTTTGGGAAATGTAGTTCAGATGACACTGACAAAGGCACTGTGAGTCATGTCCATCTGATGAAACAAGGAAAAGCATTGTGGGAAATGTAAATCTGGTGACACAGAGAAAGGAAATGAGGAAAAGTTGTAGTGATGACATAGAGAAAGGAACAGAGGGAAATGTACATCTGATGACACAGAGAAAGGCACTTTGGGAAATGTAGTCCTGAAGTCATAGAGAAAGGAACTGTGGGAAATGAGGTTCTGATGAAATGGTGAAATGCACTGTGGGTAATGAATTTCTGATGACATAGAGATAGACTCCATGGGTAATGAATATCTGATAATCTAGAGACAGGCAATGTAGGAAATGTATTTCTGATGACATAAAGAAAGGAATGTGGGAAATATAGTTCTTGTGCCAGAGAGAAAGACACTGTGGGAAATGTAGTTCATATGACATAGATAAAGGAACTCTTGGAAATGTAGTTCTTAAGTCACAGAGAAAGGAACTGCAAAGAAATGAAGTTCTGATGATGTAAAGAAAGGAACTGTGGGAAATGTAGTTCTGAAGTTGAAGTGAAAGGCATTGTGTGTAATGTAGTTCTGACGACAAAGGCAAAGGCATTGTGGGAAATGAAGTTCTGATGATGCATAAAAAGTCACTGCAGGAAATACAGTTCTGATGTAATAGAGAAAAAAGCAGTGAGAAATATAGTTCAGATGACAATAAGAAAGGCACTGTGGCAAACAGACTAATGTTGATATAGATAAAAGCAAGATGGGTATTGTTTTTCTGATGTGAAAGAGACAGGCACTGTGGGAAATGTAGTTCTGATGATGTAGTGCGAGGCACAGTGAAAATTGTAGTTCTGATGACAGAAAAAGGAACTGAGGGAAATGTATTTCTAATATCATAGAGAAAGGAATGTAAGTAATGTAGTTGTGCTAACATAGAAAAGGGAAGTGTGGGAAATGTAGTTCTGTAATATACACATAGGAACTGTGGGAAATGTAGTTCTTATGTCACAGAGAATACCACTGTGGGAAATAAAGTGAAGATGACATAGAGAAATTCACTGTTGCAAATGAAGTTCTGATGACCTAGAGAAAGCAACTGTGGAAAATGTTAATGAGGTGACATACACATAGGAACTGTGGAAAATGTCATTCAAATGACACCAAGAAAGGCACTGTTGGTAATGTCAATCTGATGAAAAAGAGAAAGGCACTGTGTGAAATGTATTTCTGTGACTTAGAATAAGGCCCTGAGAAAAATGTAGATGTGATGAAACAGAGAAAGACACTAATGGAAATGTAGTTCTGTGACACAGAGAAAGGAATGTGGAAAATGTAGTTCTGGGACACAGAGAAAGGAATATGGGAAATATAGTTCTGTGACACAGGGAAAGGCACTGTGGGTAATGTAGTTCTGATGATGTAGAGAAAGGAACTGTGATAAATGTAGTTCTGATGATGTATTCAAGGGTACTATGAGAGATATAGTTCAGATGATACTGAGAAACTCTCTGTGGGTAGTGTATTTTTCTGATATAGATAAAGGCATTGTGGAAACTATAGTTTTCAGGACACAGAAAAAGGCACTGTGGAAATGAAATTGTGATGACATAGAGAAAGGCATTGTGGGAAATGAATTTATGATGATGTATATAAAGGTACTGTGAGAAATAGAGTTCTGATGATATGAATAATCAAAGGTGGGAAATGTCGTTCTGATGAGGTAGAGAACGCTACTGTGGGAAATGTAGTTCTGATGATGTAGGAAAAGGCATTGTGGGTAATTTAGTACTGAGGACTTAGAGAAAGGAATAGTGGGAAATGTAGTTCTGATGACATAGAAAAAGGCACGT
>NW_023412732.1:0-8380 GCF_903995425.1 Onychomys torridus
AGTCTGTCTCAAAATATTGTCCATATCTAACAGATGATACCTGAGACTGTCCTCTGCCCTCCATACACATTTGACAAAGACATTGGAACGAGAGAAAGACTCACAGTCTTTAAATATCCAAAATATACTGAAACAAGTTTGGGGAATATAATGGAAATTAATACTCAAAACTAAATGGTTAATGTATAACTTAAAAAAAAAAACCGTGAACGAAAGGAGATGAAATTAAAAACCTAGCACTCTAGTCTCCCCACTGTAAGTGTAAAGGAAGTCTGGAAATAACTGGGATTAAGATGAGGGTTAAACCACCCTCATATATAGGAAAGGGACGTATAAGCCTTCCTATAAATAAAAGCCCTAAAGATCAGTCAAAATATTTTCTTTACTTTTAAGGAAATTTGGGTCTGGACTGCCAATCCTTACTTTCACATTAAATGTAGATATGCATAGGAAGTGTGATATCTTAGGTTGTTACCACACACTCAAGAAATGTGAGATCTCAGGAGACAGCTCTATGGTGTATAAAGTGTTCATGCAATGCCTGATGACAGAGCTCTGGATAGACAGGCCTGTGCAAGACAGTGCTCCCCATGGAGTCTCTTTTCTCACCTGTGAGATGTTTGTATTATATGTGACCGACTCAGCAAAGTTCTAAGTGACTTCACTGATGTAAAATCTGGGACAATGATTTATGCATATAAAATAGAACCAAGCGATTATTTACAACAGTTCCCACAAATGACTTGGTAGTTAACATTTTGATTGGAAATGTCAAGGGATATTTTCATGGGAAATTTGGTTTTGACTCATGGACACAGATGCATGAAAATTCCTGGGAGACCTGTGGGCGAGAGTGTGAATGGGTGGGATGGAGAGGGGTGTGATGACAAGTATCTTAAACTCTTCTATGCCATCCTTTCCAGTTGGCCATATTAATTATTTTCATGTGATGGCTTTGCATTTTTTGGTTATTGCTCTACAAGTACCTTTTAAGTGTCCAGAACTAGGAGGGTTTTATATTTGTGCAAATATGTTGCTGTAGACACATTTTCAGTTTTTAAAGAATCTCAAATATCATTTCTGGTAGCTAGATGGTTGACTACTTGTAGTACAAAAGATGCCTCCTGGATTACAGCTATCTCATAGTAAATAAGCTAAATGGATTTCCTGCATTTAATCATGTACAAATTACTACTTGATATGCATTTAAGCAATTACTGTATGTTATAGGACACACACCTATGTGATTTGGAAACCAACACAACTCCCATTCTCTACCAGTTTTGACCATCGATTCTATGTGATATCTATCTCTAGAAAAACAGTATTATTTCAAGGTGACAGTCTTCTTCACTCTCTTTTTTTGTGCTAAAATAAATGGCTGGAAAAATGAAAATAATGAAGTTGTTTAATAGATGACCTAAGCCATTTTTCAAAAAGCAGTCAATGAAAATGTAAAAATAAGTAACTTGAGGAAGCAAAAGGCCAACAAAATACTTAGTATCTATCAATAGTTGTATAAAATATGAAAATAAAAGTATAACATCTTTTAATCATTCTTTTTTGTCCTTAACGTAAGAAAATTGTCTTATTTTAAATAGAATTTTGTTTCTGGATCGTCAATAGACTCTCTAAGTCTTTGCTCATACTCTCTGAGATTGAATTCATATTCCTCTCTGAGTAGAGCTTTAGGTTTTTACGTTCAGTCCAAATCTCACAACAATTTGCTGAGGAGAGTCCAATTTAAATAAAGACCATTTAAATGGAGGAAAAAATAAGTTGTCTTGTATATGTGACTAGACTATCCTAATGGCATGTTTTCAAGGGATTGGATGCTAACTTTTTCAGTTTATATTCTACGCAAGATGTCTTTCCGCACCCTCCTTTAAAAAGCCGTTTTTAGAAATCTGTGACTTTCTTTAGTGTAGCCAACTTTGTGTTATCCCTGGTGTCTTTTTAAACACTCATAGAGAGATAGCAGAACACCATAATTACAGGAGCCATTCTTTAAAAAGAATTTTAACCTTTATTTTTATTACATGTATGGGTGCTCTGCCTGCATGGTTGGCTGTGTACCGTGTGTGTACAGTGCTGGTAGATGCCAGAGAGGGCATTGGATCCCCTAGGAATGGAGTTACAGATTGTCATGAACTACCAAGTTAGTGCTGGGAATCAAAGCCAGGTCCTCTGGAAGAGCAGCCATTGAGTCACTCTTAACCATTGCATCATTTTTCCAGCCACAAAGGAGACATTCTTAAAGCCAGATTCCCCATGCTTTCATACTGCATACTTAATAATGCTATTAACAAAACAAAACACATAAAAAAAATCCACAAGTCTCCAATATTTCCTTGAACTGAGAGGTCATTCAAAACATCCTAATTGGTTTTTTTTTGTTTTTTTTTTGTTTTTTGTTTTTTTAAATCAAGTAAAGGTTGGGGGGTTGGCACACACCTTTAGTCCCAGCACTTGGGAAGCAGAGCCAAAATGACCTCTGTGAGTTCGAGGCCACCCTGGTCTATAGAGCGAGGTCCAGGACAGGCACCCAAACTACACAGAGAAACCCTGTCTAGAAACACCTCCTCCAAAAATAAAAAATAAAAAGAAGCAAAAGAAACAAAATACTCTGACCCAGAAAGACATACATCAAGTGTTTTCTATCATTGGTGAATGTTCGCTTTGAATTTTACTTTATTTGTTTCTTTTTGGACAGCCACAGGAATCAGGGAATTACTAAGGAGTCATGGAGAGGAACTTTCAAGGGAGGAAAAAATACTGATAGACTATACAGAAAATAGATAGATCGTACAGATGGAAAATACTGAATATAAAGAATGAAAAGGGATCATTATCAGGGAGAGATCGATGAGGGTGGGGGAGATGGCAAATGAGAAGAGGAACACTCGGAGTGATAAATACCACTAAACATTTTTAAAAAGTCCTATGGAAATTCAGTATTATAGAAGTTTCCTCAAATACATCTATCCATAAACATTATGAAGTAAAGGTGGAGATTTCCTATAATAGGGCAACAGTGTCCCTATTAGACATGAAAGGCTAACCAGTAAAAAGCCCAGTTTCAGGAATGGGTTACATCACTGGGAGTTGATGACAGTGAGGTCACAAAGATACCCAAACATCCTGATCATCCCCAGAACTTGACAGTTAAAGCCCCTACTACTAAAGACACCACAGACTAGAGTCATAGTACATGGAGAAATCAAGCTGTTACTGACCTGAAAACATTATCCATACTGGGAACTTTCATAGCGCTGGAAGGTGCTATACCTGTTACTAGAGGAAATCAAGCATTAATCACACTTAGCTGTTAACCATGTAAGCTGCAATGATGATCGTCCTGGCAAGACATGGCAACTGGCACAATGGTGGCACAAACATCATGGAAGCAAACAACCACTTTATGATCAAATTTAAGGGCCACTCACAAGATAAACCCTACCTGGCACCATACTTGGACCAAGACCCTATGGCTACACAGGTTATAGGACTTAGAGAGTCTACTACTATCATTCTGCTAAATAGACATAATACTTAGCCACCTCCTAATGACTGATCATTTTACCCACAGATTAAGGCACCTCTATACCTCATCAAATAAGGTTCTTTTTTGCTGTAGACAATGATCAACACAGAGACCCAGAGCAGGCCGAGATAGAAAGAGTGAGCAATTGCAAAACATTTAGTCCTAAAATGTATGTAAGATATTTCCTTTTCCCAATGCTCAGGGATCATTATGGAAGAGGGATCAGGGAGACTGAAAGACCCAAAGTGGTGGGTGATTACAAGGAAGTTACGTTCTGTACACAGTAGGGAAGGGGCACGCTCTTATGAACTCACAGCTGTTTTGACAGCAACATATGGCCCATGGAAACGAAAGACAGAGCAAATCTCAGCTTAGAAGGGGGAGTATACCATGAAGTTCCACCCTTAGCTGAGGGGCTACAGGCAATTCTTAGCTGCTGAGAGAAGACAGATCAGTTTTTCTCTAAGAATGTCACCTCTGATAAGTCAACTATGCTCCAATTGAAGGCCACACATTTAAAAATGCATTAGCAGCAAAATTAATCTTGATAGGAACAAAAAGAATGTCTAATTATATGGTAAGGGAATGAGAAGTCAGTCTGGGAAGAATTTGGAGACAGAAGGTGAATATAATCAAAATGTGCTGTACCAAATTCTCAAATAACTAATACAGTTAGTCTTTTAAAAATTAAGAACACACGAGACAATGGTATGGGTATATATTCCAAAAATCAAAGTTAATTAAGATGTTGCTTTTCATTAGTGGCTGTGGCCTCTGTGACAGTTGGTTTTCAGCTGTGCCATTGCATGGGCTACAGATATGTCTACCAATAAGAAAGTTTATGTTCTCTTGAATAATATGGAGTCTCTGAAGATGACAGCAGTACCTACTCAGTCCCATCTACATTTAAATATGAAGCAGTCAAGCCTTGTATGAAGAGTTTAAGTTTATTTCTGCACTGCTGAATTGTGATTAGCCATGTATCCTTGTTTTTATCATTGCAGCTGGACAATAAGAGACCTTGTACTGTATGCTCAGGTTGTGCCTGGACTCTGTCCAGAGATAGTTACAGTCAGAATCAGGGGGCCCCACCTAGTGGCTAATAGGTCACATAATGGGGAACCAGTCTGTAGTAACTGAGAGTTACCTTTGTCAGACATGGGAGCAAAATCCAAAGGACCCCTCTAGCCCAGCTATCAAGCAATAGTGAAAAATTAGTCCAGCAGCAGAAATATTTCTGTTGACCTCATACTAAATGTCATGCATTTTTAACAAGCCCCTTTGTCCTCAACTTCATGCTCATTAACATGATGATTAAAAATAAAATACCTAACTTGTAGGGTGATAGAAAAATATAAATGAATACAAATAAACACGTTAAAATGTTACTAAAAATAAATCAGACACTATAATATGCCAAGGAATAATATTGCTACTTCTGTTGTTGATGTAATTTTCATAGAAAAAGAAAGAAAATACAAGGCTTGGCAGGTTTTGCATAGAACCACACAAGTATGGAATTATGGTTGAGGAAGTAGTCATATTTATATGTTCTTAAGTAAAAGTTGTAATTAGATATTTTGCATCTGTTTTATATTTCAGAGGTATAAGCCAATTTGACAATTATTGTTATTAATGTGTGTATATAATTGTTTTTAATAATGATCATCATATATAATAAAATATTATGCATATAAAATATCGATTAATCTACAAAACTAAATTAAACATTTAAATTAGAGTTTGTACAGTGTGCCAGACACTTCCTGGGTGACTGGTCATTTGAATAGGTATGACTTCTATAGACTCATGTGTTCAATGCTTTGCCCATAGGGAATGGAACTATTAGGGGGTGTGGCCTTGCTGGTGTAGGTGTGGCCTTGCTGGTGTAGGTGTGGCCTTGTTGGAGGAAGTGTGTCACTGTTGGGGCAGGATTTGCAGTCTCATATATACGCCAAGCCATGCCAGTGTGACAGCTCACTTCCTGTTGCCTGCAGATCAAGATGTAGAACTCCCAGCTCCTTCTTTAGCACTGCATGCTGCCATGTCCTGCCATAATGATAACAGACTAAACTTCTGACACTTTAAGCCAGCCCCAGCTAAATGTTTTCCTTTATAAGAGTTGCCATGGGTATGATGTCTCTTCATAGCCACAGTAACCCCTCACTAAGACATCATCTTTTATTTTGAGGCCACACTTTCTATTTACTACCATGTGTATTTTATCTCTGGTTTTTACGTCCTTGCTTCTGGAATAACTTTGACGGTTAACTTCAAAGAAGGCACTTCATTAGCATTTTCTTCTCTCTGATGATCAGCTTCTCCAGGATTACAAAGTACTGAACTCCCCCAGCTACTACAGTCTCTCAACATATTATTTATAAAATAAATGTAAGGGTTTTAAAGTGTTTTCATATTTCAGTATTTTCACATCTCATTATATCCCCATTAGACAGATGAATACGTTAGTAAGAACTCCATGTAATCTTAAATTATTTGCTTCTCCTGATGCTATTCACTTTTTGACATTTTCTAGAGAAAATTGTAATATGAAATATTAGAGGAGCATAGCTTTCTGTAAAAGGTTGAGTTTAGAGACAGTTAATTCTGACCTTGTATCTCAGCTCCATAATTTTTTTAACATAAACATATAGCCTTGTATAGTACAGTAAACCCTATACACTCGATATAGGGATTGAAAATTAATGTATAACAGTCAAGAGTGAGAAGAAACTAGGGTAACTATATGATTTACTGATATTGCTATAGGGATAGTTTTCTATTGTGTCTCTTACATTCATTTTACTCTGTGGCATTTTATGCTTCCTGTTTAACTGTCCTTAAGGAAGCTTTTTGTAACCAACATTTCTTTGAAGATATTTCATTTCCTTACATTTTGTGGTCTCTAATGTACAAGCTTTCTTGTATGGAGAAAAAAGCAGTACACTTCATGTCCTTGGTTTCAAGTTATACAAAATGACGTATGAATGCTGTCAGATGTAAAAAACTAGCTAGATGATCATAGTTGCAGAATATTCCAAGTCTCTTTTGACATGAAAAAAAAGCTCTTTGAAAACAAACTATAGATGTATATTTAACAATACAACTTGTTGCTTATTGCAAGAAGCCAGTAACGAAGGGACAATGCTGGGGTCTATGAGATGGCTCAGTGCTTGATGCTTGCCACCAGGTTTGATGACCTGAGTTTGAGCCCTGACTTCCATATATGTATCATAGTACATGTGTGCCTTGGCACACAGGCTCACGGACACAACACATACTTGCACACACAAACAATGAATGTAAAGATATTTTTAAATACTAAGAAAAGTCAGAGCTAATTTACAGAGCAGATTTTTGAAGACTTTTACCTAACTTGCAATGTCCACATATGTAAATACAGTGAATTCATAACTATATGGTGATAAATTTTATTTGTTTAGCACTGAATTTGTCCACATTATCTATAGTAGTTTTTCTAGTTATCCATAATAGTATTTTTTGTTGAAAAAATTACATCAGAAATCATTGTTATGTTATTGTAGGATCATGCAATGTAGCTAATGTGTTTGAGTTTTAACCTGATTAAGGACTAAAATAGAAGTTACACCAGGTATTTTTCTAAGTTTTCCATAAGAATATGACAAAAATTTAAATCCAAATCCTATAGCATTTCATCCATGGGTTAGCTGGTTAACAGTCTTCATAGTTATTCTCTAACTATAGCATTTTGTTTCTGACCTTAGAAAAATATGAATAATAAAATCAGTTTGTTTAAAACACTGAATTAATTCCTTCATTTGGATAAGGTATGGAAACAGAAAATGTGAACCTATTTCCCAATCAATTTGGAATCTCAGATGGCCTGATAATAAAAGTTGGCCTACTAATGGCCAAGGACTCTCACGCTAGATTTACAGATGTCCTACTTATATTTCCAAATTGTCTTAAAGCAATTTGTGCCCTCCACCCTCTCCCAATTCCTAACAATTTCCTTCGGTTCAATCCACTTAAGACATGATTATAACATGTAAATCCAGGACTAAGCCTGCATGTGTTACCAAATTTGTCTTCTAAGCCATGATCCAGTCTACTGGGTCCAAATTGAATTAGCCTATGTTGTTCATACATTAGGGATTTGTTGAACACTTTCCTAGATAATCTAGTCACAAAGTTTCAAGATTAACAGAACTCAGTCATTCGTCCTATATCAAATGGGCCCTGTCAACTTACTTGTGGAGACACAGTCCTGTAACTTCTAGGGATCCATACATAGGCTCCAAACATTGCAGAGTGGCCAAGCTAGGAAAGGCCTGGGGAATCCAGGTAGTAGTGCTAAGGTGGTGGACATAGGTAGAAGATATCAGCCATCATGGGTATGCTAGCCCATGCTGCCCACGCTGACCTCACTCTTAGACAAAGTAAAAGCAAATCGCTGGTCATGAGAACAGATACAGGGCTGAGAGTATCCTAGGATCATTAAGTTTAGTTTTGTGATACAAACCTCACAAAATCAGGGACTAACGAGATGGATCATTTGGTAAAGATACCTTGCAAGCATAAGTACTTGAGTTTGTAATCTCAGAGCACAAATCAAAAGTCAGGCCTTGTATATAAGGAGTGTAAAAGAGCCATGATTTTAGAGAGCAAGGTGGTGCATGCAATGGGCTGGAGGATGGAATGGGATGGGATGAGATTATATAATTATACTATAATTTCAGAAATTAAAAAAAAAAACTATTAAAAAGTTAGGCATAGTTTTGCATACTTGTAATCTTCTGATGGGAAGATTAGGGGAAAAGCAAGTAGATTCCTAGAACTCTTTGACCGATGAAC
>NW_023412733.1:0-3150 GCF_903995425.1 Onychomys torridus
GAGGTTTTATAGGAAAAAACCACAAGCAAGAAATTAGCAAATTTGGACTGGGTAGGAGGGATAAGGGGAAAAGTGATTTTTTTTTAACTTTTGTTACAGACTTTGGGTGCAAGAGATATGTCTGTAAACATAGAGAGACAAATAAACAGATCCAAGAGTTACTACAGAATACACATCGTGGTCAAATCTACCATGGAACACATGGTACTAACTACAGACACAAAAAAGATTAGCATGGGCAGACTGGGTGTAATTTTCATACTTTTAACTCAAGCACTCAGAAGGGAGAGGCAGGTATGCTGGCCAGTGAGTTGAATAGAAATCTAGTCTTTGATAATCAGGTCCAGAGCAGCAGAACCTACACTTAAGAACCATGTCTTCAATGCAAAAATCAACAAAAAAATATAGAACACTCAGAGGATTTTACTGAAGTTTCTACAAAGAGTTATGCATTTTACTATAGTTCTGTTTTCTTCTTTAAAGAACATGAAGCTGCCCCAATTCAAACTGTAACATAAATAAGATTTTGCTAAAAGGCACCTGCACATTGTAACAGTTATAAATGGAATGGATGAAAAATTAGTAATATCATTGTTGATCAATATATCAATCACACAGGGCAGGAGAGAAGTTATAGCAGCAAAGTACTCTTTGCTTGTTTTTGCATGGAGATGTGCTCAATTGCCCCTTGCTTAATTGGGGGACCACAACTATTCCTTATTCCAACATCAGGGTTTGTAAGACCATCATTTGGTCACTGTGAGGACCAGGTATCCCATGTGATGTATATCCATGCACAGAGGTCAAATATTCATATTCACTTAAAAATTCAAACAAAACACAACACAAAAGGTCATGCACCTGCTATCCAATGACTCAGAAGCTCAGGTAGTATGAGTGTCATGAGTACATGCCATCCTGAGAAACAGAATGACACCCTCTGCCTAAATGTAAAGTAAAATTTATGGCTGAAAATCTGTAAAACAACATATGTTTGACATGTACAAAAACCTATATATCACGCCCATCACTCAATGGTATTAAACCAAAAAAACTAGGAATGTTGGCCCTCCTATCATCCCAGGATGTAGGGGCCAGAATCAAAGGGATCTCTGAGTTTGGTGCTAGCCTAGCATACAGAGCTCCTTTCAGGACAGCTAGAGCTACACAGATAAACCTTGTCTTCAAAAATATACAATGAAAAACAATTTAAAAGAGCAGGCTACCAAATGACTTAGCACTGTATAGCAATTGCTTCTATTGTATTATGCGATTTTGAAATAGAATCTATAATGATGGTGAATGCATGATAGAACAATAAGGAAGCAGGCTGATTACTTTCAGCCATAACATAGTATACAGAACAAACAGGAAATGTGTTGAGACTATAGAGATGCATATCATTCCACTAGTGAGGAATGTCATCCAGAAAGTCTCTTCCTACTCAAGGTTTCAAAAGCATTTTAAAGAAATCACCAAGAAGAAATGTGTTTCCAAATACAATACCTACTCTGGGAGGATTTTCAACCAATTACATTCTGACCCAAGTCATTAATGCTCATGGTCATTCATGAAGAATATGTATTTAGTCACTTCAGTGATCTTGATATTCTACAACAGCCCTACATTGTTCAAATGTCCAAAGTGTCTTCTGATACTCAACATGATGTATTGACAGTGAACATCTTGTAAAATTAGAAGAGTTACATCTTTTGAACATACAATGGCACACAGTCCCATTATCATTCCAAAACAGTGAAATGGAGACACAGTGAGGGTAGGTTGAACCAAGAAAAGACAGAAGCACAGAAAGACAAACAACAAATCCTGTATCTCTGTCTCAGATTCAAGGGGCTTTAGTTCCCAAGAGCTTAGATGGCCATTTCTCTTCAACTTTCCATGCATCTCTGTCTCTGGTTACTTCTACACCCTATACACAGCTACGTCTACATGGAAGATGCCTCATAGCTGAGGAATCTCAACATCTTGTGGTCACAATGCAACCCAGATGTCATGAGTTCAAATGTATTTCTGATTAATTATGGATATCCCAGCCAGGCTGAATAACAAACCACTCAAGAGAATCTGTGAAGACATTAAAAACCAAAAGCAAGGGACACGAACTCTCGAAAAGACAGGCACTTATGGGGATATTATGGAATAAAAGGCTGCTAACTGAACATTAGTTGAGCAAGTGTTTCATTGTGGAAGGAATGGAGAATCATCTTCTGAGGCTATCATGTCCAACAAAACGTTATAACTGGGTGCTGTAGATAGGTCAATATTGCTAATCGTTCTGAAGGAACCACCCATAATTAAAGTTTTTAAAGCCTTACAAGTTCCCCACTCCCCCCCCAGCAAAATAGAGGAACATGGTTCCCTTTACTCTCACTTCCACCCACACATGAATGTTCTCTTGTGAATATTAATCTTAGCCAGTATGACAGGTTTAAATAAAAACTCCAAAGAACATTTTAGGCAAGCATTCTTGGATGGTTAAGTGTGGAACAGTTTTCAAATTGTTTCTCTAGGCCACTTTAGATTCTCCTCTGCCTGAGAACTTGCTGTGTTTAGATCTGTATTTCATCTTTATTGGATAATTTGGTGTGTTAATGTCTAGTTTCCTGAGTTCTTTATTATACTAGATGAGGCAACTGAGAACAACAACATGATATGTACTCATTTATAAGTGAGTATTAGCTGTTAAGTAAAGAATAATCACAGTGCAACCCAATAAGCCAGAGAAGATAAGTAACAAGACAGCTATAGTGAGGGATGCATAGATCTCCCTAGAAAGAGGAAATAAAATAGATGTTGTGGGTGGATGGGCAGCAGGTATAGGAATGATCAGAAGAGGAAGGAAAGGACAGAGGGAGAGAATACATGGGAAGATGATTGGAATAGGTGAGGTTTTAGGCGCCAATGGGAAAACCTAGTGCAGTGGAAATTTCCAGGAAGCTATAAGTTTGACTGAAGTGAGGACGCCAAGTAATTGAGAATAGAGAACCTGAAATGGACAGATTCTGTAACTACACCAGGCTCCCAGTGGTGGGTCTGATAACAATCAAGCCAAAAAATATTTGAACCACCCTTGTCCTGCCTGCATGGTACACTGGGGCAACAGCAGCTTGTATAATGCCCAACAAATGA
>NW_023412734.1:0-10039 GCF_903995425.1 Onychomys torridus
TACTGCATTTTGTATAAATATGCAAGTCTGTGATGTATGCCTTGTATATTGTCATCTCTCAACCTCTTTTAATCGTCTTCAAGCTGTAAACTTGCAAGAATAATGTAGGTGATACATAATTTTAAATGGTATAATTATGTTAATAAGAAGCTAGATTCTATCCTTGAGAATTGGTTCATTTTTTTTGTATGTATATATGTATATGTATGTATGTATGTGTGTATGTATGTATGTATTTATACTTTTTTAATGTATTAGATCCTGACTATAGTTTCCCCTCCCTTCTCTCCTCCCAAGTCTCTTCCCCAACTTCCCCTATGCCCTAGATCCATTCTACCTACATTTTTCTTCAGAAAAGAATAGGCCTAACCCAGGGAAACCCACCAAACATATCAATTTGCTATAAGACTAGCCAACTCCTATCATATTAATGTTGAATGAGGCAACCAGTAGGAGGAAAAGAGTCCCAAAAGCAGACAAAAGAGTTAGAGACAGCCACCATTCCCGTTGTTTCCAGTACCACACACAGACAAACTGCACAGAGGGGTCAAGGACACCACATTATTCCATTTTGAAACACATTTATTTCATAAATCATGTTGTGATCATGGTTTTTCCTCCCTCATTGGTTCCCTGATCCTCACTACTTGGCCACTCAGCCAACGTCCTGATTCTTCCTTTCCATTTTTAGAGAACAAAGAGGAAAATAAAACAAAATAAAGAAATCAAATGAAAGGATGAAAACACATACACAAGCAGATACACACACAAACAAGCACACTGCGGTGTGAAACTTCCCAGATATGCTAGTGCAGTGGTGGTACTGAGCTTGGAGGAGTAATCACAACCTTGATTTGACTCTAGGCCCCATCAAGAGGTGGAAACCATACCCCATACTGCTTTTGGGAATTATCACCCTAAAACAAATAGGTCAACTACCTATTGTAAAACAATGACTGCTGCTCTAATAAGGGACTATATCAATAAAATGATTACTAATGATGTTCTGATATATGTCAGTGTCTTGCTCCGTCATCATCTGAGACATTCCTCCTACAGATGATGATAACAAATATAGATGACATCCACAGGCAGACATTATACAGGGAATGAGAGAATATGGATAACACAGCCAAAAAGTTTTGTCTCCATCAATTCCTTCCCCTTAGGCCTAAGAGAACCCTGTGGCAGATGAGGCAGAAAGAATTTCACAACCAGATGGGCTATAGGACACCAAGAAGACGAGGCCCTCTAAAGCAATAGTATAGATGGACATGTGAAGTGACAGAGACTGGGAAAGCATGACCAGGGCCTGCACAGGACTGCATCAGATGGAGTTTTAGAATTGAAAGGAGAAATGGACACCTGTGGTCCCAGGCCCCCATTCCTAACTCAGTAGCTATCTCCAATTTATAACCACTTGCAAAGGAAAATCTAGTTGTCTCCAGTGGAGTCTCACTGTGGGAATAAACTGCTTTTTATGGTAGGCTGCAATTCCAGCACTAGATGTCCAGTGTAAAACAAACTCAACAGCATGTTTAGAAGTTCCTTGTATCATAGTATTCTATCAGGACTTTTCCTTTTTCTCTTTTTACATTTTATCTTATATATATATGTATATGTATATAATCCCCCTTTTACCATACAGGTATATATTAAGTATTTTCCCTTTGTATATTATTTTTTTCCACTAGTGGTTTTATGAGATTGCAGAGTGTGTAAATAAATGGGTCCCTGTGTCTCTATCTGTACTTTTGCATTTTCTTGGGCAAATTTCCCTTTGTTTGTTAATTTTTTTCCAATCTGATATGTTAATTTTTGTTTCATATTGACTACATTATTTTATTAATTATAGTATGTTATATTTTATTGCTATCCTTTAGATGCTTGTTGCTTTTCTTTTTTCTCCTTTTTTAATTTATTATATTGTGTTTTAATTTTACACATCAGCCATAGGTTCTCCTGTCTCTCCACTTGCTGCTTTTCTAATGATAGAAAGAAATGGTGTTGCTCCTGAACAGAGTGGAGATCTGTGGAATTGGGAGGTAAAGAGGGTCAGAACACCAAAATCATGATATATAATGTAAAAAAAAGTTATTTTAATAAAAAGAAGAAAGGATTTTTAAAAATGTCATAAAACACATATTTGAAATCAATAACATCAGTTTCGGTAAATAATGAAAAATTAAAAATTAAGAGATAACAACTCTCAATATATTATTGATTTTATTTTATATTTATTGAAATTAGATTTTGTTTTCATCGGTACATTCTGATCATGTTTTTTCCACCCCCAGCTCCTTCTTGTTCCTCTCCACCTCCCTCTGACCTTAATACACACCCCATCCTTAGAAAACAGGCCATATAAAGTAAATAATTAGATTACAGAGCAAACAATGCAGAATAGGATGAACAAACAAAGAAAAATTAAAGAAAGAACAGAAAATAAAGGTATATCACCTTTGATCTCATTTTGTGCTACCATCAGTTCTTCGGCATGGGGGCTGGCCCTGGTGTGTTTTGATACCATATATTGAGACACCATTGGAAAAAACTAATTTTCCTAGGCAATTCTGAATCTCTTCAATGATCACTGAAGAAGTTGGAACATTCTTCTTAAAACAACTGAGTTATGAGGAAGTGATCATAAGAGAAATAGGAATTCTTTTAAAAATAAACCCGTGTTCTTACGTTCTAATTTAATAAATACCTGGTAATGGAATGCACACCAGGATAGTTAATCTGCTAGGAAGAAGATTGAGTTGAGTTTAAAATTTATGAAAACTTGTAATGTCAAACTTCTTCTTCTAACAACAAAAGCAACACCACATTGAGAGCATCAGGTACAACAGAGATATTTTCATTTTAGATCCTAACTTAAAACTAAGGTGCTTCATGTATAAGCCTTTCCAGTTCACATATTCTCATTCTCTCATAGAGTATAACATACACATCAGTACACAGACACACACACACACACACACACACACACACACACACACACACACGTATTGTTTTGTATTTATGCACAACAGTTTGTTCTTCCATTTGTGTTAGTTACTTCTCTCTTCCCTGAGAAATGGTTACCTGAAATGAAAAATGCAATGGAATGTCAGGCTTATTTTACTTCATAAGGGACATCAGCTTGTTATTGAAGGGCAGAAACAGCTGGATTAATATGAGCTGTAGGCCCCTTTGGATAAGTGAGACAATTGAATAGCCTTGAACTGTTTTGGAGGCACCCAGGCCATGTGGGACCTGGATCTCTCCTTAGTGCATGAGCTGGCTGTTTGGAACCTTGGGCAATAGACAGGGACCACTTTTCTCAGCCTGGAAGGAGGGGACTGGACCTGCCTGTACTGAATCCACCAGGTTTAAATGAAATCCCCAGGGGAGTCTTGGCTCTGGAGGAGATGGGGAATGGAGGGGAGAAGCTGGGAGGGAAGGTGGGCGGCAGGAGGGGGGGAGGACAGGGGAACCCATGGCTGACGTGTAAAATTCAAAACACAAAATATAATAAATTTTAAAAAAGGAAAAAATATGAGCTGTAGGTAGTGAGAGCTTGAGGTATCACCTTTTCACATAGGGAGGGACAAGGGAGCTGAGACTGAATGCCAGACGGCCTGAATTAAAGCAGAACCTACTTCTGTCAGATAGGACTCAGCAGTCTTAAAAGTCCCACAGCCTCCATATATCACCAAAATCTGGGTATCAACAAAAGACCTAAATTAGAGCAAGAACAACAGTATCATGTTAGAAACACCCCAGAATTTCAGCTCCACATCCAACATCTAAGAGTAGTACTGGGATGATCTGGTCCCCACTAGCACATCCCACACTTTCACATCTGCCTGTGTGGATACATTACCTCTGCTCATTTTCAGCTACACATCATATATGGCTTTCCTCAGCAGAAGATGTCTTAGATGCAGTATAGTCTTAATGTCAATTTATAGAGACTATGAGCCAGCCTTAACTTACTTGTCCAGAATTCTGAAACCTATATACAAGTGACCTTGAACCCTTTATTTTTGCCTCTTGTTTTGCTTCCTAAATGACAGAAAATTTAAAATATAGTCTAATTTGCCACCATCTTAAAGTATAGTTTTGTCTGTATGGTATGGTTACAAATACCAGGAGATTGTGCTTTTTTAGGGATTTTTTTGATTCATAGGCAAGAAAGTTGTGGTGTACCAACACATGGGATAGAAATGTAAAGCAAGCTATCTTGGGGATACTGTGAATGCATGGTCTTGCTTCAGGATTTAAGCCAATGTGTGGTTATACATCATTGATAATTCTAGTTCTGGTGAGACCTGGGATGACATTATATATATTTTTTTATAGAAACAGGATATTCATGGTAGGAAATATAAGCCCATTAAATTAATAGAAAATTTGCACCTGAAGTCCTCTTTATCAATGTTGACACATTTCTCTCTGGTGTTTCTGAACAAGACACTAATCTGTTTTCTTTGGTCTTTATATTATCTCCTAAGGTTTTCAATAGAACCTTAATATTATAATCAACACATCTCTTGAATTATACCTGTACTGTCAAAAATATCCAAGGGAATGTTTTTCAGGAAGCAACATATGCAAATGTTGGGAGAACAGACTTTAAACCAAGATAAGCAGGTTATTGACGCATAGTATTTTCAACTTTTGGAACAGGAATGAGATTGTTTTGATGTAAATGTTATTCATCATGTTTTCAATTAATTTTTATTTCAGCCTATATTTGGGTCATTTGAACTATCCTGAATGACCATGTCCAGTTCTGTCATTTCTGTCAGACTGTTTCCCATGGATGCATCTGTCATGTGCTATCTTCTCTTTGATGCTTACATTCATCTGCACTCATGTGGATGGTCCACACACATGACCATAAAGGTCATTTCAGATTCTATCCAAATTGAGAGGAGAGATGGACAGGAAGAAACTATGTACAGCTTTTGCCAAAATGAGTCCAGTCATCCTGGTTTTCTCTGCAAACATTCTCATGACAATTCCCCTGCTGTTCCAAGAGTAACTGTCAAATGTGGTTACAATTTATGATGACCCCAATTCTGTAAAAGCTTTAATAGTTACTTTATCACCATGCTTTTCTGACATTGAAAGTCTGGGTTTGGGAGTCATGATGACTTGCTCCTGCCACATTCTAATTGACTGAGGGTTTTTTCATTCCACGGGAGTTTAATTTTTCATACCACCATGCAGAGATTTCTTGTTTTATGCAGAAAATTATCCTTCCCAATATCCAGAAGACATTTATCTTGATATTTTGTGGCAAATACTCTTCAACTGCTCATATCAATGGACCCTGATTATAAAAACTTTGGGTAATTGTCTACCAAATGCTCCCTTGGACAAGTTGCCTGGTAAACTTAAACATTTTTTTTTTTCATGACCAAACTGGAGTCTGGGAAGTCTGTGTATTTTGTGGCTCACAGTCTCCATGAGGTGACTCTCAATCAAGTACAGATACAACTTCCCAGGTATAGGGAAGGGAATTTCTACCCATTGGCAGTTACATCTCTGTCCTCTCCTTTAACCTCTGTATGACATTATGGTGTATCATCAAAGGCTTTAATACTATTGTACATATTTTGTGTGTTTTACTAAACAGCATAAGAGAATTTTTGTAATTCTTTGCACAAAAATCATGCCAGAACAATGTGTCAGTGTCTCTTCTGAGTTGGGTGTCATTCAGCACAGAGTAGATGTATTTAAGTAAATATGTAGTGTGTGTTACAAATATTTCAAAACTTCTCATATTGTTACCTTCCAAGGAAATATGAAAATCCCAAATTCCCCAAATATTCTCACAGCAGATATAGGAAGACTAAATCCTCACATGTCAACATGCTGGTGAACATGACTACAGTTGTTTTCAATGGAACTGATCAGTTTAATTACTTTCTGGACACCAAACACACAAGTTTTGTACACTAAATGCCTGACAGTAATCCTTAAATAAATACTGAGAACCTCAGCTCTTCAAGGAGCCTAAAATATTCCAAATCAACATTCAGGGATTATTTGAGTTTTTTTGGTAAATCAATGCTATATTTCCACACTGACTGACATTCTAAAATAAGGATTAAGTGAGGATGTTTTTAT
This sequence comes from Onychomys torridus, assembly GCF_903995425.1. NCBI lineage: Eukaryota > Metazoa > Chordata > Mammalia > Rodentia > Cricetidae > Onychomys > Onychomys torridus. The sequence continues at coordinate 6,124 of NW_023412734.1, forward strand.
TAATGTTGTATTTTCACACTGACTGATTCTAGAAATATAAAGATAATCCTATTCTCCCAATGTAACCAATCACTTTACTATCATTTATATTTAGGTTCTGGTTTCATTTTAAAGACATTCAGAGACTTTTCTGGAATTGTGCCTTCTGTTAGATGTCACTGTCTCCTGACTGTTATAGGAGCTTGCATTGTTATTTATTTTTACCCACTGAAATCATATATTCAATTTAAAAATCATACTGGCACAATGTTGGTTTTGATTGGAATTTGATACAAATGACAGTATTCTATCTTTTTCTCTCACTTTCTCTCTGTTTTATTTTTGCTTTTCAAGAAACAATTTCTCTGTATAGTGTTCCTTCCAGTTTTTGAAGAAAGTCATAGGTTAAAGCCTAAATGAAAAATTTTCTCCTAAGTTTCACATGGTAAAAATGTAATTTTTGTGTGAGCATAAGATAAAACAACCCACATAATTTATAGAGAGGGGTTCATTCTCATCTAAAATCTCTGAACTGTACATAAATAAAAATATGTTTCTAAATACCAATACCCTTTGTGGCTCATCAGAACCTTCCAAATACACAAAAGAACTGACTTTACAGAACTTTTAATTGATTTTTAATGTATTATAATCAAATGCAACTGATTATTTCCCCAATATGTTTCTTTATGGTGACTTATTTTATGTTAAAAACACAGTGTATGTTTAGAAAAACTTTCTGTTGCTGACAAAATACCTGACAAGGGGTTTAGTTCAACAACCATTAGGAAATACCAGTGCATGCATCACTTGACCTTTTCATTTTAGTTCTTTAAAGGACTTGACACAGCTTCAACTTTAGAGAAGGTGGTTTTATTTTTCTCATGGTCTGGATGCAGTTACCACAGTGGATGAATATGCAGGAACCCGAGAGAGTGAGTCACATGCTTTCAAAATCATGAAGCTTGGAGCATGTAATAGCATTGCTCACATCTATTGTTGTATTTTTAAAAGTCAAGTGTGTGTCTATGTGGAGATGTGTTCTCATGAGTACAAGCACTCATAGAGTTCAGAATACAATGTTGGAACCCTTATAGGTTGTATTACATGAGCCATTGGATGTCGGGTAATGAGAAACATATTCAGATTCTCTGTGTGAGCAGTAGACGCTCTTAACTGCTGTATCTTTCTCTATACCTCTTCGCTGCCTGGTTCTTTTTCATTTGATAAGGGACATCAGCCAGTAAGATGATTCCACCTGCTGTTGCAGAGTATCTTCCCACATCTATTCCCCTAATATAGAAACTACCCCACAGAAATGTCTAAGGATTTGATTTTGTGTTGCTCCTCAATTTTGTCAAGGTGAATATAGATATTAAGCATCACAATGGTAAAACAGCTGATCACTTCAATTGAAGGAAGTACACAGGCAATATCTATCTTGAGTCACAACCTGCCCTTATATATATGATCTCCTTGAGCTTATTTACAGATACTTGGCTCTATCTTTGCCATAGTCAGATAGTGCAGGCACTCTCTTGACCATTGCTAGTAGTCTATAGTGGAATTATCCTTGTGGATTTCTGGGGACCTATCTGGCACTCTATTTCTTCCTATTCCCATGGTGTCTTCATTTATTATAGTGTCTCTTTCTTTGTTCTCCTACTCTGTTCCTGATCCAACTGGGACTTCCCACTCCCCTACACTCTATTTCCCTCAACCCTTGCCCTCCATTACCCGACTCACCCCCAGTTTGCTCACATAGATCTCATCCAGTTCCCTGTTGCTGGATGATTCCTTGTCTTTCTTAGGGTCCTCTTTACTAGGTAGCCTCTCTGGAGTTGTGAGTTGCAATCTCGTTATCCTTTGGTTTACATCTAGTATTCACTTATGAGTGAGTACATGCCATGTTTGTCTTTCTGAGTCTGGGTTACCTCATTCAGGATGATGTTTTCTAGTTCCATCCATTTGCTTACAAACCTCATGATGTCATTGCTTTTCTCTCCTGAGTAGTACTCCAATGTGTACCACATTTTCTTCATCCATTATTCAGTTGAAGGGCATCTAGGTTGTTTCCTAGATGCTGATATGAACATAGCTGAGCAAATGCCCTTGGAAGAGTCTATACTTGGCTGTGCAGTATGCTTTGATCTCTCAAGGGGGAGGTCTTTTTACCCACCCCTTGGCATTGTTATAAAAAGCCCCTTTGAAGAGACAGAAAACCTGGGTGATCCAGGTTTTCCCAAAGCTATTCTGTGTTTCTGTCTTTCTCCTCTTCAAAATCTTTCCATCTACTATTTTATTATCCCTTTCTCTTCCTCATGGGATCCCTTTAAATGGTGGGAACTGTCTTACCACAGGGCACTACAAAAAACCCCACAGAATCAAATATCCTGGGATCATAGGGTCTCACAGAGACAGGCATGACAGTCAAGGAGCCTGCATGGGTCTAGCCAAGGCCCTTTGCATATATATTGTAGTTGAGTAACTTTTTCTTCTTGTGGGACTCCAAATAGTGGGAGCAGGGTCTGTCCCTGACTATTTAGCCTGTTGCTGGGACACTCTTCCTCCTACTTGTTTGCCTAGTCTATCGTTAATAAAATGGGTGGTGCCTTAGCTTACTGAAACTTGATGTATCATGTCTGTTTGATACCCCAGAGAGACCTGCCATTCTCTGAAGGGAAAGGAGGAGGAGGAGTGGATGGGGGAGAGGCAGTGGAGGAACTTGGAGTAGAGTTTGGAGGAGGAACAGTGTTTGGGATGTAATATAAGAGAAGAATAAAAGGGAAAATCTAATTTGGGCTGAGTTCTGAAGTGATTTACTGAGATGTTTTGTCTATTTACTATAGAGCAGTCTAAATTATGGACAACTAAAAACAAAATAATTGATAATATTTCAAAATAAATTTTCATTCACTGTTAATATTTATTGAAATCCCATCTTGGCAAACATATCTGGATATATAATCTCCCTGAATGGAAATTTCCTTATCTGCTTAAAATTTATGAAACAATACAATATTAAAATGTAGTTTACTAGTAGAAACATATACAGTAATTTTGTAATACATTAGTGGATAGTGGTAATGTATACACCACCTCAGTCTTGGTTCAGCTATAAACCATTCATATGGCTTTCCTCAGCAAAAGACATCTGAGAAGCGATATTATTTCAGGACCTCCTTACAGGACTCTGGACATGCCTCACACCACTGGTCAGTGAATTATGAAACCCTGATGGAAGCTTCTGGGAACCCCTCATAGTGACAACTATTTTTTTACCTCTTGGAACACAGAACCATTGTTAAAATTCTGACATACCCTGCCATCACCATCATCTTAAACTGTACTCTGGGGCATGGGTCAAAGTTACAGTCATCTCTTTGTGCTAATCCATGGGAACATGTCTACATTAGATCACTCTCTAGAATGTCTCTCTATGATCAGCATTCTCCGTCAAATATATTTCAATTGTCATTTTCTCATTTTGAGTCTTCTATAGGTGCTATTTTACTCCATGGTGACCCTAAATATTTTCACTGTGCAGAACACAAGTTTTCTGCTTAATGATGTTAAACTCTTTAGCAGTTACATGAGCTTTGTGCCCGCAGCCTTAACGCATCAGAGTTCAAGGAGTTCCGCATTTTTTTTATTACTCTTTGTGAGTGTTCTGTTTGGAAATATCTTCAGAGATTCACCCAGCATTTTGCACAACATGATTTGATAAAATGAAAATAATTCTTCACAAAAACAGATGATGTTAGCTTCATATTTCCCTGTTGCTGTGACATCTTTTTCTGCCCTGTCATTCATGAGATACATTCAATGGTATTGTTAGTATTTTATGATATTTAATTGAGGGGTTGGTATATCTGATTTCAATAATCATATTGTGTTCTTATAGTTTTTGCTTTAATGTTTGTTTTTCCAGCCTATG